>NW_028188957.1:124078-211611 GCF_054131305.1 Coturnix japonica | reverse complement strand
TTACCCCCCTGTCCCATTTACCCCCATTAACCCCTTATATACCCCCCTAACCCCCCTTTAGCCCCCTATTTACCCCCCTAACCCCCTATTTACCCCCTATTTACCCCATATATACCCCCCCTAACCCCATATATCCACCCCATAGATGTGGTAGAGCTCCTATTGGCCCATGGAGCCGCCATAGATGATGCTGGGGGTCCGGGCTGTGAAGGGCTGACCCCATTGCACCCCCACCCCATTAATACCCCCCTATTAACCCTATATACCCTATATCCACCCCATAGATGTTGTTGAGCTCCTATTGGATCACGGTGCTGCCATAGACCTCCTTTATACCCCCATATACCCCCCTTCATAACCCCATTACCCCCCATTAACCCCCTATATACAACCCTAACCCCCCATTTAACCCCATATTACCCCCCTAACCCCCTATTTACCCCCTTATTACCCCCTTATTTACCCCCCTAACCCCCTATTTACCCCCCTAACCCCCTATTTCCCCCTTTATATCCCCCATTAACCCCTATTTACCCCCCTTATTACCCCCCGAACCCCCTATTTACCCCCATATACCCCCATATACCCCCCTATTAACCCTATATACCCTATATCCACCCCATAGACGTGGCTGAGCTCCTATTGGATCACGGTGCTGCCATAGACGATGCTGGGGGTCCGGGCTGTGAAGGTCTGACCCCGTTACACGACGCTTTGGCCTGTGGACACTTCCACGTGGCTCAGCTGCTCATTGACAGGGGGGCGGATGTCACTGCCAGGAGCCATAAGGTAACATATATAGGGGGGTATATGGGGTATATAGGGGGAATATGGGGGGTTATGGGGGGGATATAGGGGGTTATGGGGGGGATATAGGGGGTTATAGGGCTCCATGTGGCTCAGCTGCTCATTGACAGGGGGGCGGATGTTACTGCCAGGAGCCATAAGGTATATACACATATAGGGGATATATGGGGTATATGGGGTATATATGGGGTATATGGGGTATATAGGGGGTTATAGGGCTCCATGTGGCTCAGCTGCTCATTGACAGGGGGGCGGATGTCACTGCCAGGAGTCATAAGGTAACATATATAGGGGGTTATGGGGGTATATAGGGGGTTATGGGGTATATATGGGGGTATATGGGGGTATATGAGGGGTTATGGGGTATATAGGGGGTTATGGGGGTATATATTGGGTATATGGGGGTATATAGGGGAGTATATGGGGGTATATAGGGGGTTATGGGGGTATATGGGGGGTATGTGGGGGGTTATGGGGTATATAGGGGGTTATGGGGGTATATAGGGAGGTATATGGAGGGTTAAGGGGGTATATAGGGGGTTATGGGGTATAGGGGGTTATGGGGCTCCATGTGGCTCAGCTGCTCATTGACAGGGGGGCGGATGTTACTGCCAGGAGCCATAAGGTAACGTATATATATAGGGGATATATGGGGTATATATGGGTTATATATGGGGTATATGGGGGGTTATGGGGGTATATGGGGGGGTATATGGGGTGTATATGGGGGGTATATGGGGTGTATATGGGGGGTATATGGGGGGTGTATGGGGGTATATAGGGGGTTATGGGGGTATATAGGGGGATATATGGGGTTATATAGGGGGTTATGGGGGTATATAGGGGGTTATGGGGTATATATGGGGGTATATGGGGGTATATGAGGGGTTATGGGGTATATAGGGGGTTATGGGGGTATATATTGGGTATATGGGGGTATATAGGGGGGTATATGGGAGTATATAGGGGGTTATGGGGGTATATGGGGGGTATGTGGGGGGTTATGGGGTATATAGGGGGTTATGGAGGTATATAGGGAGGTATATGGAGGGTTAAGGGGGTATATAGGGGGTTATGGGGTATATAGGGGGTTATGGGGTATATATGGGGGTATATGGGGGGTTATGGGGTATATAGGGTATATATGGGGTATATAGGGTATATATGGGGTATATGGGGGGTTATGGGGGGGATATAGGGGGTTATGGGGGGGATATAGGGGGTTATAGGGCTCCATGTGGCTCAGCTGCTCATTGACAGGGGGGCGGATGTCACTGCCAGGAGTCATAAGGTAACATATATAGGGGTATATGGGGTATATAGGGGGAATATGGGGTATATGGGGGTATATGGGGGTATATGGGGGTATATATGGGGTTATGGGGGGTATATGGGGGTATATGGGGTATATGGGGGTATATATGGGGTATATAGGGGATATATGGGGTATATGGGGGGTTATGGGGGTATATAGGGGATATATGGGGTATATAGGGTATATATGGGGTATATGGGGGGTTATGGGGGGGATATAGGTGGTTATGGGGGGGATATAGGGGGTTATAGGGCTCCATGTGGCTCAGCTGCTCATTGACAGGGGGGCGGATGTCACTGCCAGGAGTCATAAGGTAACATATATAGGGGTATATGGGGTATATAGGGGGAATATGGGGTATATGGGGGTATATGGGGGTATATGGGGGTATATATGGGGTTATGGGGGGTATATGGGGGTATATGGGGTATATGGGGGTATATATGGGGTATATAGGGGATATATGGGGTATATGGGGGGTTATGGGGGTATATAGGGGATATATGGGGTATATAGGGTATATATGGGGTATATGGGGGGTTATGGGGGGGATATAGGTGGTTATGGGGGGGATATAGGGGGTTATAGGGCTCCATGTGGCTCAGCTGCTCATTGACAGGGGGGCGGATGTTACTGCCAGGAGTCATAAGGTAACATATATAGGGGTATATGGGGTATATAGGGGGTATATGGGGTTATGGGGGGTATATGGGGGTATATGGGGTATATGGGGGTGTATATGGGGTATATATGGGGGTATATGGGGGTATATAGGGGGATAGGGGGGTATATGGGGGGATAGGGGGGTATATGGGGGGGTATATGGGGGGTTATGGGGGTATATGGGGTACATGGGGGTATATAGGGGGTTATGAGGGTATATAGGGGGTTATGGGGTATATAGGGGGTTATGGGGGGTATATATGGGGTATATGGGGGGTTATGGGGGGTATATATGGGGTATATGGGGGCATATAGGGGGTTATGGGGCTCCATGTGGCTCAGCTGCTCATTGACAGGGGGGCGGATGTCACTGCCAGGAGTCATAAGGTAACATATATAGGGGTATATGGGGTATATGGGGTATATAGGGGGTATTTGGGGGTATATAGGGGGTATATGGGGGGTATATGGGGTATATAGGGGATATATGGGGTATATGGGGGGTCATGGGGGTATATAGGGGATATATGGGGTATATAGGGTATATATGGGGTATATGGGGGGTTATGGGGGGGATATAGGGGGTTATAGGGCTCCATGTGGCTCAGCTGCTCATTGACAGGGGGGCGGATGTTACTGCCAGGAGCCATAAGGTATATACACATATAGGGGATATATGGGGTATATGGGGTATATAGGGGGTATATATGGGGTATATGGGGGTATTTGGGGGTATATGGGGGGTATATGGGGGGTATATGGGGGGTATATGGGGTATATAGGGGATATATGGGGTATATGGGGGGTCATGGGGGTATATGGGGGGTATATGGGGTGTATATGGGGGGTATATGGGGGGTGTATGGGGGTATATAGGGGGTTATGGGGGTATATAGGGGGATATATGGGGTTATATAGGGGGTTATGGGGGTATATAGGGGGTTATGGGGTATATATGGGGGTATATGGGGGTATATGAGGGGTTATGGGGTATATAGGGGGTTATGGGGGTATATATTGGGTATATGGGGGTATATAGGGGGGTATATGGGGGTATATAGGGGGTTATGGGGGTATATGGGGTGTATGTGGGGGGTTATGGGGTATATAGGGGGTTATGGGGTATATATGGGGTATATATGGGGTATATGAGGGGTTATGGGGTATATAGGGGGTTATGGGGGTATATATTGGGTTTATGGGCGTATATAGGGGGGTATATGGGGGTATATAGGGGGTTATGGGGGTATATGGGGGGTATGTGGGGGGTTATGGGGTATATAGGGGGTTATGGGGGTATATAGGGAGGTATATGGAGGGTTAAGGGGGTATATAGGGGGTTATGGGGTATATAGGGGGTTATAGGGTATATATGGGGGTATATAGGGGGTATATGGGGTATATAGGGGGGTATATGGGGGTATATAGGGGGTTATGGGGTTATATAGGGGGTGTATGGGGTTATATAGGGATTTATGGGGGTATATGGGGGGTTATGGGGGTATATAGGGGGTATATGGGGTTATATAGGGGTTTATGGGGGTATATAGGGGGGTATATGGGGGGTTATGGGGGTATATGGGGGTATATGAGGGGTTATGGGGGTATATGGGGGGTTATGGGGGTATATGGGGGGTTATGGGGGTATATAGGGGGGTATATGGGGGTGTATATGGGGGGTTATGGGGGTATATAGGGGGTTATGGGGGTATATAGGGGGTATATCGGGGTATATAGGGGTTTATGGGGGTATATAGGGGGTATCTAATGGGGGTATAAAGGGGGTTGGGTGGGTAAATGGGGGGCTGGGTTCCTTATGGGGTCTCTATAGCGTCAGGGTCTATATGGGGTCTCTATGGGATACTTATAGGGTCAAGATCCCTATGGGGTCCCTATGGGGTCCTTATAGGGTTCTATGGGGTCCTTATAGGGTCAAGGTCCCTATGGGGTCCTATGGGGTCCTTATAGGGTCAAGGTCCCTATGGGGTCCTACTGGGGTCCCCTTGGAGTTATGGGGTCCCATTGAGGTCAGTGGGGTCCCTATGGGGTCCTATTGGGGTCCTTATAGGGTCAAGGTCCCTATGGGGTCCTGTTGGGGTCCTGTTGGGGTCCTTATAGGGTCAAGGTCCCTGTGGGGTCCCTATGGGCTCCTATAGGCTCCTATGGGGTCCTTATAGGGTCAAGGTCCCTATGGGATCTCTATGGGGTCCTATGGGGTCCTTATAGGGTCAAGGTCCCTATGGGGTCCTTATAGGGTCCTATGGGGTCCTTATAGGGTCAAGGTCCCTATGGGGTCCTATTGGGGTCCTTATAGGGTCCTTATAGGGTCCTTATAGGGTCCTTATAGGGTCAAGGTCCCTATGGGGTCCTATGGGGTCCTTATAGGGTCAAGGTCCCTGTGGGGTCCTTTGAGGACCTTATAGGGTCCTATGGGGTCCTTATAGGGTCAAGGTCCCTATGGGGTCCTATGGGGTCCTTATAGGGTCAAGGTCCCTATGGGGTCCCACTGGGGTCCCCTTGGAGTTATGGGGTCTCATTGAGGTCAATTGGGTCCCTATGGGGTCCTATTAGGGTCCTTATAGGGTCAAGGTCCCTGTGGGATCCCTATGGGGTCCTATTGGGATCCTTATAGGGTCAAGGTCCTTATGGGGTCCCTATGGGGTCCTATGGGGTCGTTATAGGGTCAAGGTCCCTATGGGATCTCTATGGGGTCCCATTGGGGTCCCATTGAGGTTATGGGGTCCCATTGGGGTTCTTATAGGGTCAAGGTCCCTATGGGGTCCTATGGGGTCCTTATTGGGTCAAGGTCCCTATGGGGCCCTATTGGGGACCCATTGAGGCTATGGGGTCACATTAGGGTCAATGGGTCCCTATGGGGTCCCACTGGCTTCCCATAGAGCCTATGGGGGTCAGAATGGGGTCCTTTATAGGGTCAATCTATGGGGTCTCTTATAGGGTTTGACCCCCCGGGGGACACTGGAGGAATGGGAACGACTGTATGGGGCCGAGTTGGACCAGGAGACGACGGAGCTTTGTAGGGTTATGGGGCAGAGGCTGAAGGACGCCGAGATGGGTGAGTTTATGGGGTTATGGGGTGGGTTATGGGGTTATATGGGGTTATGGGGTGGATATGGGGTTATGGGGGGATATGGGGTTATGAGGGGGATATGGGGTTATATGGGGTTATATGAGGGGATATGGGGTTATATGGGGTTATATGGGGGAATATGGAGTTATATGGGGGGATATGGGGGTATATGGGGTTATATGGGGTTATATGGGGTTATATGGGGTTATATGGGGTTATGGGGGGATATGGGGTTATAGGGGGTTATATGGGGTTATATGGGGGGATATGGGGTTATATGGGGGGATATGGGGTTATATGGGGTTATATGGGGTTATATGGGTTATATGGGGTTATATGGGTTATATGGGGTTATATGGGGTTATATGGGGTTATATGGGGTTATATGGGGTTATATGGGTTATATGGGGTTATATGGGGTTATATGGGGTTATGGGGGGATATGGGGTTATAGGGAGTTATATGGGTTATATGGGATCAATGGGGTTATATGGGGTTATATGGGGGGATATGGAGTTATATGGGATCAATGGGGGGATATGGGGTTATATGGGGGGATATGGGGTTATATGGGATCAATGGGGGGATATGGGGTTATGGGGTTATGGGGTGGATATGGGGTTATGAGGGGGTATGGGGTTATGGGGTGGATATGGGGTTATGGGGGGGGGGGGAGTATGGGGTCCTTCTAGGATGAAGATCTCTATGTGGACCCTATAGGGTTCTATGGGGTCCTATGGGGTCTCTATAGGGTCAGGGTCCCTGTGGGCTTTCTATAGGGTCCTATGTGGTCCCTATAGGGTCAGGATTTCTATGGGGTCCCTATAAGGTCAGGGTTCTATGGTTTCCCTATAGAGTCCCTATACAGTCAGGGTCTCAGTGGGGTCCCTATGGGGTCTCTATAGGATCAAGGTTTCTATGGGGTCCCTATGGACCTTATAGGATCAGAGTGAGTCTCTGTGGGGTCCCTATGGGATCTCTATAGGACCAAGGTTCCTATGGGGTCCTATGGGGGCCCTATGGGTTCCCTATGGGATCTCTATAGGGTCAGGGTCTCTATGGGGTCTTATAGGATCCTATAGGGTCCCTATGGGATCTTATGGGTTCCCTATGGGGTCTCTATAGGGTCAAGGTCTTTATGGGGTCCCTATATTGTCAGTGTCTCTATGGGGCCCCTATGGGGTCCCTATGGGGTCCCTATAGGGTCAGGGTCCCTATGGGGTCTTATGGGTTCTTATGGGGTCCTTATAAGGTCAAGATCTCTATGGGGTCTTATGGGGTCCCTATAGGATCAAGGTCTCTATGGGGTCCCTATGGGATCTCTATAGGGTCAGGGTCTCTATGGGTCTTTATAGAGTCCTATAGGGTTAGGGTCTCTATGGGGTCCCTATGGGGTCTTATGGGGTCTCTATAGGGTCAGGGTCCCTATGAGGTCCCTTTAGGGTCTTATGGGGTCTCTATAGGATCAAGGTCTCTCTGGGGTCCCTTGGGGGTCCTATAGGGTCTCTATAGGGTCAGGGTCTCTATGGGGTCCCTATAGGGTTCTGAGGGGTCCCTATGGGGTCTCTATAGGATCAGGGTCTCTATGGGGTCTTATGGAGTCCCTATATGGTCAGGGTCTCTATGGGGTCCTATAGGGTCTTATGGGGTCCCTATAGGGTCCTATGGGGTCCCTATAGGGTCAAGATCTCTATGGGTTCCCCATAAGGTTCTATGGGATCCTGTAGGGTTCTATGGGGTCCCTATAGGATCCCTGTAGGGTCAGGGTCCCTGTGGGGTCTTATGGGTTCTTATGGGGTCCCTATAGGATCAAGGTCTCTATGGGGTCCCTATAGGGTCTCACTTTCCCCCTTTTTATCTCCCCCTACAGCCGCCCTGGATTCTCTCTGCCCCCCAACCTTGGAGGACCCCAAACAACCCCCTCCATCCCCTATGGGATCCCCTATAGGATCCCCTATGGGGTCTCTATGGGGTCTTATGGGGTCCCTATAGGGCCAAGGTCTCTTTGGGGTCCCTATGGGTCTTATGGGTGCCCTATAGGCTCCCTATAGGGTCAGGGTCTCTATGGGGTCTCTATGGGGTCTTATGGGGTGTCTATAGGGTCAAGATCTCTATGGGGTCCCTATAGGGTTCTATGGGGTCCTATAGGGTTCTATGGGGTCCCTATGGGGTCTCTATAGGATCAGGGTATCTATGGAGTCCTTATAGGATCAAGGTCTCTATGGGGTCCCTGTGGAGTCCTATAGGGTCCTATAGGGTCAGGTTCTCTATGGGGTCCCTATGGGGTCTTATGGGGTTTCAATAGGGTCAAGATCTCTATGGGGTTCCTATAGGGTCTTATGGGTTCCCTATAGGCTCCCTATAGGGTCAGGGTCTCTATGGGGTCCTATAGGGTCCCTATATGGCCTCACTATCCCTCCCCCTTTTTATCTCCCCCTACAGCCACCCTGGATTCTCTCTGCCCCCCAACCTTGGAGGACCCCAACCAACCCCCTCCATCCCCTATAGGGTCCCCTATAGGATCCCCTATGGGGTCGTCTATGGGGCCCCCTATGGGGTCTCTATAGGGTCAAGGTCCCTATGGGGTCCCTATGGGTTCCCTATAGGGTCAGGGTCCCTATGGGGTTTTATGGGTTCTTATGGGGTCCTTATAGGGTCAAGATCTCTATGGGGTCTTATGGGGTCCCTATGGGGTCCCTATGGGATCAAGGTCCCTATGGGGTCCCTATGGGATCAAGGTCTCTATGGGTGCCCTATGGGGTCTTATAGGGTCTTATGGGGTCCCTATAGGATCAGGGTCTCTATGGGGTCCCTATGGGGTCCTATGGGGTCTTTATAGGGTCCTATAGGGTTAGGGTCTCTATGGGGTCCCTATGGGGTCCCTATAGGATCAAGGTCCCTATGGGGTCCTATAGGGTCTTATGGGGTCCCTATAGGATCAGGGTCTCTATGGGGTCCTATGGGGTCTTTATAGGGTCCTATAGGGTTAGGGTCTCTATGGGGTCCCTATGGGGTCCCTATAGGATCAAGGTCCCTATGGGGTCCTATAGGGTCTTATGGGGTCTTATAGGGTCGTATATGGTCCTATAGGGTCTCACTTTCCCCCTTTTATCTCCCCCTACAGCCGCCCTGGATTCTCTCTGCCCCCCAACCTTGGAGGACCCCAACCAACCCCCTCCTTCCCCTATAGGATCCCCTATAGGATCCCCTATAGGATCCCCTATGGGGTCTATGGGGTCTATGGGGTCTCCCACCCCACAACCAGCCCGGAAGAGGCCTCGTCTCCACGTCACCCCCCCCCCGGGGGTCCCTTCTATCTCCAAGTCCTCCAACGTCTCGTTGGTTTCTCCCCAACCTCCTGCATTGATCCCTATGGAGGAATTCCTGGACGATGATTGGCTGGAGGATGACGTGGGGGGCGGGGCTAAGAAGAAGAGGAGGGCCAATGGGAGGAGAGGGGGAGGGGCTAAGGGGGGTGGGGGGCCAATGGGAGGGCTTGGAGGACCTAAGCGGGGACCAATGGGAGGGGTTGGAGGACTTAAGCGGGGGGCTGGAGGACTTAAGGGGGGACCAATAGGAGGGCTTGGAGGATCTACGGGGGAACCAATGGGAGGGCTTGGAGGACCTGAGGAAGGACCAATAGGAGGGCTTGGAGGACCCAAAGGGGGGGCTGGAGGACTTAAGGAGGGACCAATAGGAGAGCTTGGAGGACCTAAGGAGGGGGCTGGAGGACCAATGGGAGGGCTTGGAGGACCAACAGGTGGACTTGGAGGACCAATGGGAGGCGGCCATGACAGCAATGAGAAGGTAATGGGATTGGGATTATAATGGGATTAAATGGGATTAATGGGATTAATGGGATTTAATGGGATTAATGGGATTATAATGGGATTAATGGGATTAGTGGGATTTAATGGGATTAAGATGGGATTATAATGGGATTATAATGGGATTATAATGGGATTATAATGGGATTAAATGGGATTAATGGGATTATAATGGGATTATAATGGGATTACAATGGGATTGGGATTACAATGGGATTACAATGGGATTACAATGGGATTGGGATTATAATGGGATTATAATGGGATTACAATGGGATTGGGATTACAATAGGATTACAATGGGATTACAATGGGATTAAGATGGGATTATAATGGGATTACAATGGGATTACAATGGGATTGGGATTATAATGGGATTATAATGGGATTACAATGGGATTACTATGGGATTACAATGGGATTGGGATTATAATGGGATTATAATGGGATTACAATGGGATTGGGGTTACAATGGGATTACAATGGGATTACAATGGGATTACAATGGGATTACAATGGGATTACAATGGGATTGGGATTATAATGGGATTACAATGGGATTGGGATTACAATAGGATTACAATGGGATTAAGATGGGATTATAATGGGATTACAATGGGATTACAATGGGATTGGGATTACAATGGGATTACAATGGGATTACAATGGGATTGGGATTATAATAGGATTACAATGGGATTACAATGGGATTGGGATTACAATAGGATTACAATGGGATTACAATGGGATTAAGATGGGATTATAATGGGATTACAATGGGATTACAATGGGATTGGGGTTACAATGGGATTATAATGGGATTACAATGGGATTACAGTGGGATTACTATGGGATTACAGTGGGATTACTATGGGATTACAATGGGATTGGGATTATAATGGGATTATAATGGGATTACAATGGGATTGGGGTTACAATGGGATTACAATGGGATTACAATGGGATTACAATGGGATTGGGATTATAATGGGATTATAATGGGATTACAATGGGATTGGGATTACAATGGGATTACAATGGGATTACAATGGGATTACAGTGGGATTACAATGGGATTACAATGGGATTGGGATTATAATGGGATTATAATGGGATTACAATGGGATTGGGGTTACAATGGGATTACAATGGGATTACAATGGGATTAAGATGGGATTATAATGGGATTACAGTGGGATTACAATGGGATTACAATGGGATTACAGTGGGATTACTATGGGATTACAATGGGATTGGGATTATAATGGGATTATAATGGGATTACAATGGGATTGGGGTTACAATGGGATTACAATGGGATTGGGATTATAATGGGATTACAATGGGATTACAATGGGATTAAGATGGGATTATAATGGGATTACAATGGGATTACAATGGGATTGGGATTATAATGGGATTATAATGGGATTACAATGGGATTGGGGTTACAATGGGATTACAATGGGATTACAATGGGATTACAATGGGATTGGGATTACAATGGGATTATAATGGGATTACAATGGGATTGGGATTACAATGGGATTACAATGGGATTACAATGGGATTGGGGTTACAATGGGATTACAATGGGATTACAATGGGATTGGGATTATAATGGGATTACAATGGGATTGGGATTACAATAGGATTACAATGGGATTACAATGGGATTAAGATGGGATTATAATGGGATTACAATGGGATTACAATGGGAATGGGATTACAATGGGAATGGGATTACAATGGGATTACAATGGGATTACAATGGGATTACAGTGGGATTACAGTGGGATTACTATGGGATTACAGTGGGATTACTATGGGATTGGGATTACAATGGGATTACAATGGGATTACAGTGGGATTACTATGGGATTACAATGGGATTGGGATTATAATGGGATTATAATGGGATTACAATGGGATTGGGGTTACAATGGGATTACAATGGGATTGGGATTATAATGGGATTACAATGGGATTACAATGGGATTAAGATGGGATTATAATGGGATTACAATGGGATTACAATGGGATTGGGATTATAATGGGATTATAATGGGATTACAATGGGATTGGGGTTACAATGGGATTACAATGGGATTACAATGGGATTACAATGGGATTGGGATTACAATGGGATTATAATGGGATTACAATGGGATTGGGATTACAATGGGATTACAATGGGATTACAATGGGATTGGGGTTACAATGGGATTACAATGGGATTACAATGGGATTAAGATGGGATTATAATGGGATTACAGTGGGATTACAATGGGATTACAATGGGATTACAGTGGGATTACTATGGGATTACAATGGGATTGGGATTATAATGGGATTATAATGGGATTACAATGGGATTGGGGTTACAATGGGATTACAATGGGATTGGGATTATAATGGGATTACAATGGGATTACAATGGGATTAAGATGGGATTATAATGGGATTACAATGGGATTACAATGGGATTGGGATTATAATGGGATTATAATGGGATTACAATGGGATTGGGGTTACAATGGGATTACAATGGGATTACAATGGGATTACAATGGGATTGGGATTACAATGGGATTATAATGGGATTACAATGGGATTGGGATTACAATGGGATTACAATGGGATTACAATGGGATTGGGGTTACAATGGGATTACAATGGGATTACAATGGGATTGGGATTATAATGGGATTACAATGGGATTGGGATTACAATAGGATTACAATGGGATTACAATGGGATTAAGATGGGATTATAATGGGATTACAATGGGATTACAATGGGAATGGGATTACAATGGGAATGGGATTACAATGGGATTACAATGGGATTACAATGGGATTACAATGGGATTACAGTGGGATTACTATGGGATTACTATGGGATTACAGTGGGATTACTATGGGATTGGGATTACAATGGGATTACAATGGGATTACAGTGGGATTACTATGGGATTACAATGGGATTGGGATTATAATGGGATTATAATGGGATTACAATGGGATTGGGGTTACAATGGGATTACAATGGGATTGGGATTATAATGGGATTACAATGGGATTACAATGGGATTAAGATGGGATTATAATGGGATTACAATGGGATTACAATGGGATTGGGATTATAATGGGATTATAATGGGATTACAATGGGATTGGGGTTACAATGGGATTACAATGGGATTACAATGGGATTACAATGGGATTGGGATTACAATGGGATTATAATGGGATTACAATGGGATTGGGATTACAATGGGATTACAATGGGATTACAATGGGATTGGGGTTACAATGGGATTACAATGGGATTACAATGGGATTGGGATTATAATGGGATTACAATGGGATTGGGATTACAATAGGATTACAATGGGATTACAATGGGATTAAGATGGGATTATAATGGGATTACAATGGGATTACAATGGGAATGGGATTACAATGGGAATGGGATTACAATGGGATTACAATGGGATTACAATGGGATTACAATGGGATTACAGTGGGATTACAGTGGGATTACTATGGGATTACAGTGGGATTACTATGGGATTGGGATTACAATGGGATTACAATGGGATTACAATGGGATTACAGTGGGATTACTATGGGATTACAATGGGATTATAATGGGATTACAATGGGATTGGGATTACAATGGGATTACAATGGGATTACAATGGGATTGGGATTATAATGGGATTACAATGGGATTGGGATTACAATGGGATTACAATGGGATTACAATGGGATTAAGATGGGATTATAATGGGATTACAATGGGATTACAATGGGATTGGGATTATAATGGGATTATAATGGGATTACAATGGGATTGGGGTTACAATGGGATTACAATGGGATTACAATGGGATTACAATGGGATTGGGATTATAATGGGATTATAATGGGATTACAATGGGATTGGGGTTACAATGGGATTATTATGACTGGGATTAGGATTAGGATCAGGATTAGGATTAGGATTGGGACTAGGATTAGTGTTATGACTGGGATTATGATTATGATTAGGATTATGATTAAGTTGGGATTAGGATTGGGATTAGGATTAGAATTGGGATTGGGATTAGGATCGGGATTAGGATTTATCTGTTATTGGGGTCGGGCTCTGATCTCCCCCCTGTTCCCCCCCAGGTTCCCCCTGTTGCCCCCCCCGCGTTGCCCCCCATCCGGGTCAGGGTCCGTGTGCAGGAGCTCGTCTTCCTCATCCCCGTCCCACACGGGTAATGACCCCATTGACCCCATAGGGACCCCATTGACCCTATAGCCCCCCACTGACCCTATAGCCCCCCACTGACCCTATAGCCCACCACTGACCCTATAGCCCACCATTGACCCTATAGCCCCCCACTGACCCTATAGCCCCCCACTGACCCTATAGCCCACCACTGACCCTATAGCCCACCATTGACCCTATAGCCCACCATTGACCCTATAGGGACCCCACTGACCCTATAGCCCACCATTGACCCTATAGCCCCCCACTGACCCTATAGCCCACCATTGACCCTATAGCCCACCATTGACCCTATAGCCCCCCACTGACCCTATAGCCCACCATTGACCCTATAGCCCCCCACTGACCCTATAGCCCACCATTGACCCTATAGCCCCCCACTGACCCTATAGCCCACCATTGACCCTATAGCCCACCACTGACCCTATAGCCCACCATTGACCCTATAGCCCCCCACTGACCCTATAGCCCCCCACTGACCCTATAGCCCACCACTGACCCTATAACCCACCATTGACCCTATAGCCCACCACTGACCCTATAGCCCACCACTGACCCTATAGCCCCCCACTGACCCTATAGCCCACCATTGACCCTATAGCCCCCCACTGACCCTATAGCCCACCATTGACCCTATAGCCCCCCACTGACCCTATAGCCCACCACTGACCCTATAGCCCACCACTGACCCTATAACCCACCATTGACCCTATAGCCCCCCACTGACCCTATAGCCCACCACTGACCCTATAGCCCACCACTGACCCTATAACCCACCATTGACCCTATAGCCCACCACTGACCCTATAGCCCACCATTGACCCTATAGCCCACCACTGACCCTATAGCCCCCCACTGACCCTATAGCCCACCATTGACCCTATAGCCCCCCACTGACCCTATAGCCCACCACTGACCCTATAACCCACCATTGACCCTATAGCCCCCCACTGACCCTATAGCCCACCACTGACCCTATAGCCCACCACTGACCCTATAACCCACCACTGACCCTATAGCCCCCCACTGACCCTATAGCCCACCATTGACCCTATAGCCCCCCACTGACCCTATAGCCCACCATTGACCCTATAGCCCCCCACTGACCCTATAGCCCACCATTGACCCTATAGCCCCCCACTGACCCTATAGCCCACCACTGACCCTATAGCCCACCACTGACCCTATAACCCACCATTGACCCTATAGCCCCCCACTGACCCTATAGCCCCCCACTGACCCTATAGCCCACCATTGACCCTATAGCCCCCCACTGACCCTATAGCCCACCATTGACCCTATAGCCCACCACTGACCCTATAGCCCCCCACTGACCCTATAGCCCACCATTGACCCTATAGCCCACCACTGACCCTATAGCCCCCCACTGACCCTATAGCCCCCCACTGACCCTATAGCCCACCACTGACCCTATAGCCCACCACTGACCCTATAGCCCACCATTGACCCTATAGCCCACCACTGACCCTATAGCCCCCCACTGACCCTATAGCCCACCATTGACCCTATAGCCCACCACTGACCCTATAGCCCCCCACTGACCCTATAGCCCACCATTGACCCTATAGCCCACCACTGACCCTATAGCCCACCATTGACCCTATAGCCCCCCACTGACCCTATAGCCCACCATTGACCCTATAGCCCACCACTGACCCTATAGCCCACCATTGACCCTATAGCCCACCACTGACCCTATAGCCCCCCCACTGACCCTATAGCCCCCCACTGACCCTATAGCCCACCATTGACCCTATAGCCCCCCACTGACCCTATAGCCCACCACTGACCCTATAGCCCACCATTGACCCTATAGCCCACCACTGACCCTATAGCCCACCATTGACCCTATAGCCCACCACTGACCCTATAGCCCACCATTGACCCTATAGCCCACCACTGACCCTATAGCCCACCACTGACCCTATAGCCCATCATTGACCCTATAGCCCACCATTGACCCTATAGCCCACCACTGACCCTATAGCCCACCACTGACCCTATAGCCCACCATTGACCCTATAGCCCACCACTGACCCTATAGCCCCCCACTGACCCTATAGCCCCCCATTGACCCTATAGCCCCCCACTGACCCTATAGCCCACCATTGACCCTATAGCCCCCCACTGACCCTATAGCCCACCATTGACCCTGTAGCCCACCATTGACCCTATAGCCCACCATTGACCCTATAGCCCCCCACTGACCCTATAGCCCACCATTGACCCTATAGCCCACCATTGACCCTATAGCCCACCATTGACCCTGTAGCCCCCCACTGACCCTATAGCCCACCATTGACCCTATAGCCCACCACTGACCCTATAGCCCACCATTGACCCTATAGCCCACCATTGACCCTATAGCCCACCACTGACCCTATAGCCCACCATTGACCCTATAGCCCACCACTGACCCTATAGCCCACCATTGACCCTATAGCCCACCATTGACCCTATAGCCCCCCACTGACCCTATAGCCCACCATTGACCCTATAGCCCACCACTGACCCTATAGCCCACCACTGACCCTATAGCCCACCACTGACCCTATAGCCCCCCACTGACCCTATAGCCCACCACTGACCCTATAGCCCACCATTGACCCCATAGAGGCCCCATTGACCCTATAGCCCACCATTGACCCCATAGGGGCCCCATTGACCCTATAGCCCACCATTGACCCCATAGGGGCCCCATTGACCCTATAGCCCACCATTGACCCCATAGGGACCCCATTGACCCTATAGCCCACCATTGACCCCATAGGGGCCCCATTGACCCTATAGCCCACCATTGACCCCATAGGGGCCCCATTGACCCTATAGCCCACCATTGACCCCATAGGGACCCCATTGACCCTATAGCCCACCATTGACCCCATAGGGACCCCATTGACCCTATATCCCACCACTGACCCCATAGGGACCCCATTGACCCTATAGCCCACCACTGACCCTATAGCCCACCACTGACCCTATATCCCACCATTGACCCCCACTGACCCTATTAACCTCATTGACCCCATCGACCCCATATCCCCCATTGTCCCAATATCCCCCCATATCCTCCACTGACCCCATATCCCCCATTGACTCCATATCCCCCATTGACCCCATATCGCCAATTGACCCCATATCCCCCTATATCTCCCATTGACCCCATATCGCCAATTGACTCCATATCCCCCTATATCTCCCACTGACCCCATATCCCCCAATTGACCCCACTGACCCCATATCCCCCATTGACCCCATATCCCCAATTGACCCCATATCCCCCTATATCCCCCATTGACCCCATATCTCCCCATATTCCCCACTGACCCCATACCCCACAATTGACCCCACTGACCCCATTAACCCCATTGACCCCATATCCCCCATATCCCCCACTGACCCCATACCCCACAATTGACCCCACTGACCCCATATCCCCCCATTGACCCCATATCCCCCATATCCGCCCATATCCCCCCATTGACCCCATATCCCCCACTGACCCCATATCCCCCAATTGACCCCACTGACCCCATATCCCCCCATTGACCCCACTGACCCCATATCCCCCCATTGACCCCATATCCCCCTATATCCCCCATATCCCCCCATATCCCCCACTGACCCCATATCCCCCATTGACCCCATATCCCCCACTGACCCCATTAACCCCACTGACCCCATACCCCACAATTGACCCCACTGACCCCATTAACCCCATTGACCCCATATCCCCACATTACCCCATATCCCCCATTGACCTCATTGACTCCACTGACCCCATATCCCCCACTGACCCCATATCCCCCATTGACGCCATATCCCCCCATTGACCCCATATCCCCCATACCCCCATATCCCCCCATATCCTCCCATGTCCCCCATTGACCCCATATCCCCCATTGACCCCATATCCCCCATATCCCCCCCACTGACCCCATAGTCCCTATTGTCCTTATTAACCTCATTGACCCCATATCTCCCTATTAACCCCATATCCCCCCATTGACTCCATTGACCCCATTGTCCCCATATCCCCCCATTGACCCATATCCCCTCCTTGTCCCCACTGTCCCCATATCACCCTATTGTCCCCATATCCCCCATTGACCCCATATCCCCCCATAGTCCCGATATTCCCCCATTCACCCCATATCCCCCCATTCACCCTATTGACCCCATTTCCCTGTTTTACCCTATTGACCCCATATCCCTCCATATCCCCCATATCCCCCCACTGACCCCATATCCCCCATTGACCCCATATCCCCCATTGTCCCCATATACCCCATATCCTCCACTGACCACATATCCCCCACTGACCCCATATCCCCCACTGACCCCATATCCCCCATATCCCTCATATCCCCCGATATCCCCCATTGACCCCATAGTCCCTATTAACCCCACTGACCCCATATCCCCCATTGACCCCATATCCCCCCATTGACCCCATACCCCCTCATATCCCCCACTGACCCCATATCCCCTATTAACCCCATATCCCCTATTGACCCCATATCCTCCCGTATCCCCTATTGACCCCATATCCTATTGACCCCATAGATGCTCAGTGTCCTGGCTGTGCTCTCAGGCCGCCCAGCGCCACCTCCAGGCCGTGGGGCTGCAGCCCCATTTGGCCCTACAAAAAGATGGAGCCCTGCTCGACCCCACAGACCTCGTGGCCGACGTCCTACAGAGCGGAGATGAGGTCAGCCCCATATACGGCCCCATAGACCTATAATGGCCCTATAATGGCCCCATAATGGCCCTATAACACCCCAATGGTGGCCATAGCCCCATATACGGCCCCATAGACCTATAATGGCCCTATAACACCCTATAGCCCCATAGACCACTATGGCCCTATAATGGCCCTAGAGACCCCTATGGCCCCATAGACCACTATGGCCCCATAATGGCCCTATAGAACCCTATGGCCCTATAATGGCCCTATAGACCCCTATGGTCCCATAGACCATTATGGCCCCATAACCCCCCAGTGACCCTATAATGGCCCTATAGACTCCTATGGCCCCATAGACCACTATGGCCCTATAGCCCTATAATGGTCTTAAAATGGCCCTATAATGGCCCCATCAAGGCCCCATAGACCCATAATGACCCTATAACCCCATAACGGTCCCATAGCCTCATAATGGCACCATGGCAACCCAATGGCCCTATAGACACATAATGGCCCCATAATGGTCCCTAATGGCACCATGGCCCCATAATGGCCCCATAGACCCCATAACAATCCTATAACACCCTAATGGGGGTCATAGCCCCATATACGGCCCCATAGACCCATCATGGCCCTATAACACCCTAATGGGGGCCATAGCCCCATATACGGCCCCATAGACCCATCATGGCCCTATAACACCCTAATGGGGGCCATAGCCCCATATACGGCCCCATAGACCCATCATGGCCCTATAACACCCTAATGGGGGCCATAGCCCCATATACGGCCCCATAGACCTGTCATGGCCCTATAGATCCCTATGGCCCCATAGAGCCCTATAGCCCTATAATGGCCCTATAACACCCCCACGGCCCCATAATGGCCCTATAACAGCCCTATAGACCCCTATGTCCCTATAGACCCATTATGGCCCCATAGACCCCTATGACCCCATAGACCCCTATGGCCCTATAGACCCCTATGACCCCATAGACCCCTATGACCCCATAGACCCCTATGGCCCTATAGACCCCTATGACCCCATAGACCCCTATGACCCCATAGACCCCTATGGCCCTATAGACCCCTATGACCCCATAGACCCCTATGGCCCTAAAGCGACCCCAAATGGGAGTCCCATTGGGAGCTGTCCGAGGTGCTGAACTGGCATGTCCATACATAGGAGCTGTCCATGGTGCTGAACTGTGTATTTCTATTACACACACACCAAATAGGTGCTGTCCAAGGTGCTGAACTGTAATATCCCCCTATTAGCACTGCCCCATCCGACCCACAATAACCCAATAGGAGCTGTCCGTGGTGCTGAACTGACACGCCCATCCCATAATACTCCCCCACAGGTGCTGTCCAAGGTGCTGAACTGTAATCTCCCCCTATTAGCACTCCCCCATCCGACCCACAATAACCCAATAGGAGCTGTCCGTGGTGCTGAACTGACACGCCCATCCCATAATACTCCCCCACAGGTGCTGTCCAAGGTGCTGAACTGTAATCTCCCCCTATTAGCACTCCCCCATCCAACCCACAATAACCCAATAGGAGCTGTCCGTGGTGCTGAACTGACACCTCCATCCAATAATACTCCCCCACAGGTGCTGTCCGAGGTGCTGAACTGGGATCTCCCCCCGTTACCGGATCGTTATCGCCGGGCCTGTGAGAGCCTGGGGATAGGTAACATGGCGGCCCATTAAACCTATAGGGAACAGCCAGCCCCATAGAACGACCCCAGCCCCATAGGAACCCCTGAAACCCCATAGGACCCCACAGCCCAATAGGACCCCATAGAGCACTACGGGACCCCATAGAATCCATAGGACCCTCATAAAACCCCATAGGACCCCATAGGCCCCATAGGACCCCCGTAGAACCCATAGACCCCATAGACCCCAGAGGACCCCCCCACAGCCCCATAGGATCCCATAGACCCCATAGGACCCCATAGACCCCATAGGACCCACATAGACCCCATAGGACCCCCCCACAGCCCCATAGGATCCCATAGACCCCATAGGACCCCATAGATCCCATAGGACCCACATAGACCCCATACGACTCCCCCACAGCCCCATAGGATCCCATAGACCCCATAGGACCCCATAAACCCCATAGGACCCCATAGAACCCATAGGACCCCATAGAATCCATAGGACCCCACAGCCCAATAGGACCCCATAGAGCCCTATTGGACCCCATAGAATCCATAGGACCCTCATAGAACCCCATAGGACCCCATAGACCCCATAGGACCCTCATAGAACCCCATAGGACCCCATAAGACCCCCCCAAACCCCATAGAACCCCCCCAAACCCCATAAGACCCCCCATCTGACCCCATAGGACCCCATAAGACACCCCCAAACCCCATATCCCCCCATAGAACCCTATAGAACCCCCACAAATCCCATAAGACCCCCAATCTCACCCCATATGACCCCATAAGACCCCATAGAACCCCATAAGACCCCCTCAAGCTCCCCCCAAACCCCATAGGACCCCAATCCCACCCCATAGGACCCCCCAACGCCCCCAAGCCCCATAGAACCCCCCCTCAGCTCCATAGAAGCCCCCCAATCCCACCCCATAAGACCCCATAGGACACCCCCCCAAACCCTATAAGACCCCCCTTAACCCCATAAGACCCTATAGAACCCCCCTTAACCCCATAAGACCCTATAGAACCCCCCTTAGCCCCCTAAGACGCCTTATCTAACCCCATATCCCTCCTATTTGCCCCCATATGCCCCCCATTTAACCCCATATCTGACCCCATATCCGACCCCATAACTGACCCCATATCCCCTATATGTTCACAGCCCCCCACCCCATAGTGTCCCACAGCAGCCGGCTCCAAGCTCAGCAGGACCCCATAGAACCCCCCCAAACCCCATAGAACCCCCCCAAACCCCATAGAATCCCCCCAAACCCCATAGAACCCCTATCTAACCCTATATTCCCTCATATTTAACCCTATATCTGACCCCATATGTGACCCTATAACTGAGCCCCCAAACCCCATAAGACCCCATATCTGACCTCATAGAGCACCCCAAACCCCATAGGACCCCATAGAACCCCATAAGACCCCCAATCCCATCCCATAGGACCCCATAAGACCCCCCCAAACCCCATAAGACCCCATATCTAACCCTATATTCCCCGCCTATTTAACCCCATATCCGACCCTATAACTGACCCTATATTTCCCCTATCCAGCCCCCCACCCCACACTTTCCCACAGCAGCCGGCTCCAAGCTCAGCAGGACCCCATAGAACCCCCCCAAACCCCATAGAACCCCATAGAACCCCCCCAAACCCCATAGAACCCCTATCTAACCCTATATCCCTTCATATTTAACCCTATATCTGACCCCATATCCGACCCCATAACTGACCCCATATCCCATATATGTTCACAGCCCCCCACCCCATAGTGTCCCATAGCAGCCGGCTCCAAGCTCAGCAGGACCCCATAGAACCCCCCCAAACCCCATAGAACCCCTATCTAACCCTATATTCCCCCTATTTAACCCCATATCTGACCCCATATCCGACCCTATAACTGACCCCATATCCCCCATATGTTCACAGCCCCCCACCCCACAGTGTCCCACAGCAGCCGGCTCCAAGCTCAGCAGCCCAGTTTCCTGTGGGTCGGGGTCCGGTTGCCCCCCCCCCATTTCCCCCCATTGCTCCGAGCCCTGAAGCTCCAATGGGGGCTGAAGGAACTGACCCTACGGGGCTGTTCTATGGGGGATCCCATAGGGCCCGAAATAGGGGCGGCCCTACAAGAGCTGCCACATCTGACACTATTGGATCTATATGGGAATCGACTGGGGGCCAGCGCGATCGGCCATATAGCAAAGGCGGCGGAGAAAGGGGCTCTAAAGGTAATGGGGTCTTATGGGGTTATATAGGGTTATGGGGTTATATGGGGGGATATGGGGTTATATGGGGTTATATGGGGTTATATGGGGTTATATGGGGGGATATGGGGTTATATGGGGTTATATGGGGTTATATGGGGTTATATGGGGGTATATGGGGTTATATGGGGGTATATGGGGTTATATGGGGGTATATGGGGTTATATGGGTTATATGGGGTTATATGGGGTTATATGGGGTTATATGGGGTTATGGGGTTATATGGGGGGATATGGGGTTATATGGGGGATATGGGGTTATATGTGGGGATATGGGGTTATAAGGGGTTATATGGGGGGATATGGGGTTATATGGGGTTATATGGGGTTATATGGGGTTATATGGGGGGATAATGGGGTTATATGGGGTTATATGGGAGGATATGGGGTTATATAGGGATATATGGGGTTATATGGAATCAAGGGGGGGGTATATGGGGTTACATGGGTTGTTATGGGGTTATATGGGGGGATATGGGGTTATATGGGGTTATATGGGGGAATATGGGGTTATATGGGGCCAAGGGGGGGGCTTATAGGGTCAAGGAGGGATATATGGGGTTATATGGGGGGATATGGGGTTATATGGGGGTATATGGGGTTATATGGGGTGTTATGGGGTTATATGGGGTGGTTATGGGGTTGTATGGGGATATATGGGGTGTTTTGGGGAGGTTATATGGGGTTGTATGGGGTTAGATGGAGTTATATGGGGTTGTATGGAGTTATATGGGGTTGTATGGGGGGATATGGGGTTATAATGGGGGGATATGGGGTTCTATGGGGTTCTATGGGGTGGCTATTGGATCTATATGGGAATCGACTGGGGGCCAGCGCGCTCGGCCATATAGCAAAGGCGGCGAAGAAAGGGGCTCTAAAGGTAATGGGGTCTTATGGGGTTATATAGGGTTATGGGGTTATATGGGGGGATATGGGGTTATATGGGGTTATATGGGGTTATATGGGGTTATATGGGGTTATGGGGTTATATGGGGGGATATGGGGTTATATGGGGTTATATGGGGTTATATGGGGTTATGGGGTTATATGGGGGGATATGGGGTTATATGGGGGATATGGGGTTATATGGGGGGATATGGGGTTATATGGGGTTATATGGGGGATAATGGAAGTATAAGGGGAGATATGGGGGTATATGGGGTTGTATGGGGTCAAGGGGGGGGTATATGGGGTTATATGGGGTTATATGGGATATGGGGTTATATGGGGTTATATGGGGGAATATGGGGTTATATGGGGTTCTATGGGGTTATATGGGGTTATATGGGGTTATATGGGGGTATATGGGGTTATATGGGGGTATATGGGGTTATATGGGTTATATGGGGTTATATGGGGTTATATGGGGTTATATGGGGTTATGGGGTTATATGGGGTTATATGGGGTTATATGGGGGTATATGGGGTTATATGGGGTTATATGGGGTTATATGGGGTTATATGGGGTTATATGGGGTTATGGGGTTATATGGAGGGATATGGGGTTATATGGGGGATATGGGGTTATATGTGGGGATATGGGGTTATATGGGTTATATGGGGTTATATGGGGTTATATGGGGTTATATGGGGTTATGGGGTTATGTGGGGGGATATGGGGTTATATGGGGGATATGGGGTTATATGTGGGGATATGGGGTTATAAGGGGTTATATGGGGGGATATGGGGTTATATGGGGTTATATGGGGGATATGGGGTTATATGGGGTGTTATGGGGTTATATGGGGTGGTTATGGGGTTGTATGGGGATATATGGGGTGTTTTGGGGAGGTTATATGGGGTTGTATGGGGTTAGATGGAGTTATATGGGGTTGTATGGAGTTATATGGGGTTGTATGGGGGGATATGGGGTTATAATGGGGGGATATGGGGTTCTATGGGGTTCTATGGGGTGGCTATTGGATCTATATGGGAATCGACTGGGGGCCAGCACGCTCGGCCATATAGCAAAGGCGGCGGAGAAAGGGGCTCTAAAGGTAATGGGGTCTTATGGGGTTATATAGGGTTATGGGGTTATATGGGGGGATATGGGGTTATATGGGGTTATATGGGGTTATATGGGGTTATATGGGGTTATGGGGTTATATGGGGGGATATGGGGTTATATGGGGTTATATGGGGGTATATGGGGTTATATGGGGTTATATAGGGTTATATGGGGTTGTATAAGGGGATATGGTGTCAAGGGGGGGTATATGGGGATATACAGGGGGCTATAGGGTTATATGGCGGGATATGGGAGGGATATGGGAGGGATATGGGGGTATATGGGGTTATATGGGGGGATATGGGGTTATATGGGGGTATATGGGGTTGTATAGGGGGATATAGGGTCAAGGGGGGGTATATGGGGTTATATGGGGGGATATGGGGTTGTATAGGGGGATATAGGGTCAAGGGGGGGTATATGGGGTTATATGGGGGGATATGGGGTTGTATAGGGTTATATGGGGGGATATGGGGCTATATGAAGTTATATGGGGCCAAGGGGGAGGGTTATAGGGTCAGGAAGGGTTATATGGGGTGTTATGGGGTTATATGGGGTTGTATGGGGGGATAATGGGGTTATAAGGGGAGATATGGGGTCAGAAAGGGTTATATGGGGGTTTATGGGCTTATATGGGGGGATATAGAGGGATAATGGGGTTATAGGGTCAGAACAGGTTATATGGGGTCGGTGGGGGTATATGGGGTTATATGGGGGGATAATAGGGTTATATGGGGTTATATGGGGGGATATGGGGTTATATGGGGATATATGGGGGGATAATGGGGTTATAAGGGGGGATAATAGGGTTATATGGGGTTATAATGGGGTTCTATGGGGTTGGGATGGCTATTGGATCTATATGGGAATCAACTGGGGGCCAATGCGCTCGGCCATATAGCAAAGGCGGCGGAGAAAGGGGCACTAAAGGTAAGGGGGTATAGGGTTATTATATGGGGTTATATGGGGTTATATAGGGCCAAGTTGGGGTTATAGGGTCAGGGAGGGTTATATGGGGGGATATGGGGTTATAATGGGGGTATATGGGGTTGTATAGGGGGATATAGGGTCAAGGGGGGGGTATATGGGGGGATATGGGGTTATATGGGGTTATTATATGGAGATATAGGGTTATATAGGGGATATGAGGTTATATGGGGGGATATGGGGTTATATGGGGGGATATGGGGTTATATGGGGGGATATGGGGTTATATGGGGTTATATGGGGTTATATGGGGGTCTATGGGGTTATATGGGGTTATATGGGGTCTATGGGGTTATATGGGGATATATGGGGTTATATGGGGTTATATGGGGTTATATGGGGTTATATGGGTTATATGGGGTTATATGGGGTTATATGGGGGGATATGGGGTTATATGGGAGTATATGGGGTTATATGGGGTTATATGGGGTCTATGGGGTTATATGGGATATATGGGGTTATATGGGGTTATATGGGGTCTATGGGGTTATATGGGGTTATATGGGGTTATAAAGGGGTTATATGGGAGTATATAGGGTCAATGGGGTGGTTATAGGGTCAGGGAGGCTTATATGGGGTTATATAGGGGGATATGGAGTGTAATGGGGTTCTATGGGGTTCTATAGGGTTCTATGGGGTTATGGGGTTCTATGGGGTTATACGATCACGTGGTCAGATGACCCCCCCCCCCCCCCCAAGATGGCGCCCCGCATCACGTAACCCCCAAACCAAGATGGCGTCTATATATCACATGACCCCACACCAAGATGGCCGCTCCCTCATGTGATTTCCGGTCATGTGACGCTGTGTGTTTCCGGTTCCGGTAGGTGCTGTCGGTGCTGGATCTCGGTCTCAACCCGTTACGGGCCGAGTCGTGTCGCCCCCTGGCGGCCATTGTGCGCCACTGCCCCAACATCAGCGCGCTGCGGGTCCGCGCCTGCGGATTCGACACGAGATTCGGGAGCCTGTGTCGAATCTGCCTCCAGCATGAGCTGCGAGGTGGGTTATAGGGGGTATATAGGGGATTCTATGGGGGATATAGGGGGGATATGGGGTTATATGGGGGGATATGGGGTTGATAGGGGATTCTATGGGGGATATAGGGAGGATATGGGGTTATATAGGGGGGATATGGGGTTATATGGGGTATATAGGGGGGATACGGGGGGATATGGGGTTATATGGGGGGATATGGGGTTATATGGGGTTATATGGGGTTATATGGGGTTATATGGGGGGGATATGGGATTTATAGGAGGTTATATGGGGTTTATAGGGGAGATATGGGGTTATATGGGGTATATAGGGGGGATATGGGGGGATATGGGATTATATGGGGTATATAGGGGATTATATGGGGTTATATGGGGTTTATAGGGTTATATGGTTTATAGGAGGGATATGGGGTTATATGGGGTTATATGGGGGGATATGGGGTTGTATGGGGTTATATGGGGTTATAGGGGGGGATATGGGGTTGTATGGGGTTATATGGGGTTATATGGGGTTGTATGGGGTTATATGGGGTTATAGGGGGGGATATGGGGTTGTATGGGGTTATATGGGGGGGTATGGGGGGATATGGGGTGATATGGGGTTTATAGGGAGTTATATGGGACCCCATAGGAATCAATGGGGTTTGGGGGTTATATGGGGTTTATAGGGGGGATATGGGATTATATGGGGTTAAATGGGACCCCATAGGAATCAATGGGGTTATATGGGGGGATATAGGGGGTTATAGGGGTTTATATGGGGTTATAGGGGTTTTATAGGCGGTGATATGGGGTTATATGGGTTATATGGGATATATGGGGGGATATGGGGTTATATGGGGTTATATGGGATTATATGGGCTCTATAGGGGGTTATATGGGACGCCTTAGGAATCAATGGGGTTATATGGGGTTATATGGGATTATATGGGAATTTATATGGGGTTATATGGGGTTATATGGGGTTATATGGGATCTATGGGAGTATATGGGGCTATGTGTGGGCATATGGGGTTATATGGGGGGATATAGGGGGTTATAGGGGGGGGATATGGGGTTATATGGGGTTATATGGGGTTTATAGGGGGTTATATGGGACCCTATAGGAATCAATGGGGTTATATGGGGTTATATAGGGTTATATGGGGTTTATGTGGGGTTATATGGGGGCGATATGGGATTATATGGGGTTAAATGGGACCCCATAGGAATCAATGGGGTGTTATGGGGTTATATGGGGTTATATGGGGGTTATATGGGGTTATATGGGGGGATATGGGGTTCTATGGGGTTATATGGGATTATATGGGGTTTATAGGGAGTTATATGGGACCCCATAGGAATCAATGGGGTTATATGGGGGTTATATGGGTTTATATGGGTTCATATGGGCTTATACGGGGTTATATGGGGTTACATGGAGGTTATATGGGGTTAATGGGTTATATGGGGTTTATATAGGGTTATATGGGACTTTAGGGGTTATATGGGGTTATATGGGGTTTAAGGGGTTATATGGGGTTCGTATAGGGTTATATGGGGTTTATATAGGGTTATATGGGGTTTATATGGGTTTATATGGGTTATATGGGGTTAAGGGGATTATATGGGCCTATATGGGTTTTTATGGGTCTATATGGGGTCAAATGGGTTTATATGGGTTCATATGGGGTTATATGGGGTTATATGGGTTTTTGGGGGGTTTATAGGGGTCTATATGGGATTATATAGGTTTCTATGGGTCTATATGGGATTATATAGGTTTATAGGGGTCTATATGGGTTTATATGGGATTATATAGGTTTCTATGGGTCTATATGGGGTTATATAGGTTTATAGGGGTCTATATGGGTTTATATGGGATTATATAGGTTTCTATGGGTCTATATGGGGTTATATAGGTTTCTATGGGTCTATATGGGATTATATAGGTTTCTATGTGTCTGTATGGGATTATATAGGTTTCTATGGGTCTATATGGGATTATATAGGTTTGTAGGGGTCTATATGGGATTATATAGGTTTCTATGGGTCTATATGGGATTATATAGGTTTATAGGGGTCTATATGGGTTTATATGGGATTATATAGGTTTCTATGGGTCTATATGGGATTATATAGGTTTCTATGGGTCTATATGGGATTATATAGGTTTCTATGGGTCTATATGGGGTTATATAGGTTTCTATTGGTCTGTATGGGATTATATAGGTTTCTATGGGTCTATATGGGATTATATAGGTTTCTATGGGTCTATATGGGATTGTATCGGTTTATATGGATCTATACGGGATTGTATCGGTTTCTATGGGTCTGTATGGGATTATATAGGTTTCTATGTGTCTGTATGGGATTATATAGGTTTCTATGGGTCTATATGGGATTATATAGGTTTGTAGGGGTCTATATGGGATTATATAGGTTTCTATGGGTCTATATGGGATTATATAGGTTTATAGGGGTCTATATGGGTTTATATGGGATTATATAGGTTTCTATGGGTCTATATGGGATTATATAGGTTTATAGGGGTCTATATGGGTTTATATGGGATTATATAGGTTTCTATGGGTCTATATGGGATTATATAGGTTTCTATGGGTCTATATGGGATTATATAGGTTTCTATGGGTCTATATGGGGTTATATAGGTTTCTATGGGTCTATATGGGATTATATAGGTTTCTATGGGTCTATATGGGATTATATAGGTTTCTATGGGTCTATATGGGATTATATAGGTTTCTATGGGTCTATATGGGGTTATATAGGTTTCTATGGGTCTATATGGGATTATATAGGTTTCTATGGGTCTATATGGGATTATATGTCTCTATACATGTCTATATGGCTTTCTATCTGTCTGCCCCCCCCCATTATCCCCTATAGGCGCCTCCCAGCTGCGCTGCCTGGCCATATCCCATAACCCCATTGGGACCGAGGGGCTGGAGCAGCTGCTGCCCTGTGTCCCCAATGGGGTCACCCAGCTGGAGCTGGGCAACATCGGGGGGCACAGACCCCTTGACATCACCAGCCTGTGCCAGTACCTGCGGGAGGTGGGTATGGGGTCTTATGGGGTCTTACGGGGTTATGGGGTCCTATGGGGTCTATAGGGATCCTATGGGGTCCTATGGGGGGATATGAGGTCCTATAGAGCTCTATGGGGCTCCTATGGTGGGATATGGTGTCCTATGGGCTCTATGGGGCTCCTATGGCGGGATATGGGGTCCTATGGGGCTCAGTGGGGCTCTATGGGGTCCTATGGGGCTCTATGGGGGGATATGGGGTCCTATGGGGTCCTATGGGGGAACATGGGGGGCTATGGGGCTCAATGGGGTCAATGGGGCCATGGTGGTAATGGGGTCACCCAGCTGGAGCTGGGCAACATCGGGGGGCACAGACCCCTTGACATCACCAGCCTGTGCCAGTACCTGCGGGAGGTGGATATGGGGTCTTATGGGGTCTTATGGGGTTTTATATGGGGGATATGGGGTTATGGGGGGATATGGGGTCCTATGGGGCTCTATGGCGGGATATGGGGCTCTGTGGGGTCCTATGGGGCTCTGTGGGGTCCTATGGGGAGATATGGGGCTCTATGGGATCTATGGGGGGATATGGGGCTCAGTGGGGCTCCGTGGGGTCCTATGGGGCTGTATGGGATCTATAGAGGGATATGGGGTCTTATGGGGCTCCTATGGGGGGATATGGGGCTCTATGGGGTCCTATGGGGCTCTATGGGGCTCCTGTGGCAAGATATGGGGTCCTATGGGGGGATATGGGGCTCTGTGGGGCTCCTATGGTGGGATATGGGGTTATGGGGTAATAGGGGGGGATATGGGGTCCTATGGGTCTCTGTGGGGAATATGGGGTATTATGGGGCTCTATGTGGCTCTATGGGGGGATATGGAGCTCAATGAGGCTCTATGGGGCTCCTATGGCGGGATATGGGGGCTATGGGGCTCTATGGGGGGCTATGGGGCTCAATGGGGTCAATGGGGCCATGGTGGTAATGGGGTCACACAGCTGGAGCTGGGCAACATCGGGGGGCACAGACCCCTTGACATCACCAGCCTGTGCCAGTACCTGCGGGAGGTGGATATGGGGTCTTATGGGGTCTTACGGGGTTATGGGGTTTTATATGGGGGATATGGGGTTATGGGGGGATATGGGGTCCTATGGGGCTCTATGGGGGGATATGGGGCTCTGTGGGGTCCTATGGGGTCTTATGGGGTCCTATGGGGAGATATGGGGCTCTATGGGATCTATGGGGGGATATGGGGCTCAGTGGGGCTCCGTGGGGTCCTATGGGGCTGTATGGGATCTATAGAGGGATATGGGGTCTTATGGGGCTCCTATGGGGGGATATGGGGCTCTATGGGGTCCTATGGGGCTCTATGGGGCTCCTGTGGCGAGATATGGGGTCCTATGGGGGGATATGGGGCTCTATGGGGCTCCTATGGTGGGATATGGGGTTATGGGGTAATAGGGGGGGATATGGGGTCCTATGGGTCTCTGTGGGGGGATATGGGGTATTATGGGGCTCTATGTGGCTCTATGGGGGGATATGGAGCTCAATGAGGCTCTATGGGGCTCCTATGGCGGGATATGGGGGCTATGGGGCTCTATGGGGGGCTATGGGGCTCAATGGGGTCAATGGGGCCATGGTGGTAATGGGATCACACAGCTGGAGCTGGGCAACATCGGGGGGCACAGACCCCTCGACGTCACCAGCCTGTGCCAGTACCTGCGGGAGGTGGGTATGGGGTCTTATGGGGTTATGGGGTCCTATGGGGGGATATGGGGTCTTATGGGGTTTTATATGGGGGATATGGGGGGATATGGAGTCTTATGGGGCTCCTATGGCGGGATATGGGGTCCTATGGGGTGTATGGCGGGATATGGGGGTCCTATGGGGCTCTATGGGGCTCCTATGGGGGGATATGGTGTCCTATGGGGCTCTGTGGGAGGATATGGGGTCTTATGGGGGTCCTATGGCGGGATATGGGGTCCTATGGGGCTCTATGGGGCTCAATTGGGCTCTATGGAGGGATATGGGGTCCTATGGGGCTCTATGGAGGGATATGGGGTCCTATGGAGCTCTATGGAGGGATATGGGGTCCTATGGGGCTCTGTGGGGGGATATGGGGTCCTATGGAGGGGATATGGGGTCTTATGGGGCACTATGGGATCTATGGGGGGATATGGGGTCCTATGGTGGGATATGGGGTCCTATGGGTCTCCTATGGGGGGATATGGGGCTCTATGGGGTCTATAGGGGTCCTATGGGTCTCCTATGGCGGGATATGGGGTCCTATGGGGCTCTATGGGGGGATATGGGGTCCTATGGGTCTCCTATGGGGGGATATGGGGCTCTATGGGGTCTATAGGGGTCCTATGGGGCTCCTATGGCGGGATATGGGGTCCTATGGGGCTCTATGGGGGGATATGGGGTCCTATGGGTCTCCTATGGGGGGATATGGGGCTCTATGGGGTCTATAGGGGTCCTATGGGGCTCCTATGGCGGGATATGGGGTCCTATGGGGCTCTATGGGGGGATATGGGGTCTTATGGGGTTATGGGGTCCTATGGGGTCACTGGGGCCATGGTGGTAATGGGGTCACACAGCTGGAGCTGGGCTCCATCGGGGGGCACAGACCCCTCAACATCACCAGCCTCTGCCAGTACCTGCGGGAGGTGGGGGATATGGGGTCTTATGGGGTTTTATATGGGGGATATGGGGTTATGGGGGGATATGGGGTCCTATGGGGCTCTATGGGGGTCCTATGGGGGGATATGGCGGTCCTGTGGGGTGTATGGGGGGATATGGGGGTCCTATGGGACTCTGTGGGGGGATATGGGGTCCTATGGGGGGGATATGGGGTCTTATGGGGCACTATGGGATCTATGGGGGGATATGGGGCTCCTATGGCGGGATATGGGGTCCTGTTGGGCTCTGTGTGGGGACATGGGGCTCTATGGGGCGATATGGGGTCTTATGGGGCTCCTATGTCAGGATATGGGGTCCTATGGGGCTCTATGGCGGGATATGGGGTCCTATGGGGCTCTATGGGGGGATATGGGGTCTTATGGGGCTCAGTGGGGCTCTATGGGGTCCTGTGGGGCTCTATGGGGCTCCTATGGCGGGATATGGGGTCCTATGGGGTGTATGGCAGGATATGGGGGTCCTATGGGGCTCTATGAGGCTCCTATGGTGGGATATGGGGTCCTATGGGGCTCTATGGGGGGATATGGGGGGATATGGGGCTTTATGGGATCTATGGGGGGATATGGGGTCTTATGGGGCTCATTGGGGCTCTGTGGAGTCCTATGGGGCTCAATGGAGCTCTATGAGGCTCAATTGGGCTCAGTGGGGTGGGGATATGGAAGTCCTGTGGGGGGATATGGGGTTTTATGGGATCTATGGGGGGATATGGGGTCCTATGGGGCTCTATGGGGCTCCTGTGGTGGGATATGGGGCTCTATGGGGGGATATGGGGTCTTATGGGGCTCTATGGGGGGATATGGGGCTCAATGGGGCTCTGCGGGGTCCTATAGGGCTCTATGGGGCTCCTATGGTGGGATATGGGGTCCTATGGGGCTCTATGGGGAGGGATATGGGTGTTATGGGGGGATATGGAGGTCCTATGGGGCTCTATGGGGTTCCTATGGCGGGATATGGGGTTCTATGGGATCTATGGGGGGATATGGGGTCTTATGGGGCTCTATGGCGGGATATGGGGCTGTATAGGATCTATGGGGGGATATGGGGTCTTATGGGGCTCAATGGGGCTCTGTGAGGTCCTATGGGGCTCTATGGGGATCCTATGGCGGGATATGGGGTTCTATGGGGGTCCTATGGGGGGATATGGGGTCTTATGGGGCTCTATGGGGGGATATGGGGGGGGGATATGAGGTTTATGGGGCTCAATTTGGGGGGATATGGGGGTTATGGGGGATATGGGGGGTTATGGGGGGATATGGGGCTTGATGGGGGTCAATGGGGGGATATGGGGTCTTATGGGGCTCAGTGGGGCTCTGTGGGGTCCTATGGGGCTCTATGGGGCTCCTATGGCAGGATATGGGGTTCTATGTGGTTCTATGGGGCTCTGTGGGGCTCAGTGGGGAGGGATATGGGGGTATGGGGGCAGTGAGGCTCTATGGGGGTCAGTGGGGGTAATGGGGGGATATGGGTTCCTATGGGGCTCTATGGGGGTCCTATGGGGGGATATGGGGCTCTATGTGATCTATGGAGGGATATGGGGGTCCTATGGGGCTCTGTGGGGGGATATGGGGCTCTATGGGATCTATGGGGGCTTATGGGGCTCTATGGGATCTAGGGGGGGATATGGTGTCGTATGGGGCTCTATGGGGGGATATGGGGCTCTATGGGGCTCCTGTGGCGGAATATGGGGTCTTATGGGGCTCTATGGGGGGATATGGGGGGGGGATATGAGGTTTATGGGGCTCAATTTGGGGGGATATGGGGGTTATGGGGGATATGGGGCTCAATGGGGAAGGATATGGGGCTTGGGGGGGAATATGGGGGTTATGGGGGGATATGGGGTCTCAACTGGGGGGCTATGGGGGTTATGGGGGGGTGTGGGGGTAATGGGGGGATCCCATTGGGTCCCATTGGGTCCTATTGGGTCCAATCAGAACTGCCCCTTTGTTCCCATTGGGTCCCATTGGGTCCCATTGGTTTCTATAGGTTCCTATAGGTTCCTATTGGTTCTGTTGGGTCCTATTGGGTCCAATCGGAACCGCCCCTTTGTTCCCATTGGTTCCCATTGGGTCCTGTTGGTTCTGTTGGGTCCAGTTGGGTCCTATTGGTTCTATTGTGTCCTATTGGGTCCCATTGGTTCCCATTGGTTCCTATAGGTTCCTATTGGTTCTGTTGGGTCCCATTGGTTCCCATTGGTTCCTATTGGGTCCCATTGGTCCCATTGGGTCCCATTGGTCCTATTGGGTCCAATCGGAACCGCCCCTTTGTTCCCATTGGTTCCCATTGGGTCCTGTTGGGTCCATTTGGGTCCCATTGGGTCCCATTGGTTCTATTGTATCCTATTGGGTCCAGTTGGGTCCCATTGGGTTCCATTGGTTCCTATAGGTTCCCATTGGTTCTGTTGGGTCCCATTGGGTCCTATTGGGTCCCATTGGTCCTATTGGGTCCAATCGGAACCGCCCCTTTGTTCCCATTGGGTCCCATTGGGTCCTATTGGGTCCAATCGGAACTGCCCCTTTGTTCCCATTGGTTCCCATTGGGTCCTGTTGGTTCTGTTGGGTCCAGTTGGGTCCTATTGGTTCCCATTGGTTCTATTGTGTCCTGTTGGGTCCAGTTGGGTCCCATTGGGTTCCATTGGCTCCCATTGGTTCCCATCGGTTCTGTTGGGTCTCATTGGGTCCCATGGGTTCCCATTGGTTCTATTGGGTCCTCTTGGTTCCGATTGGGTCCCATTGGTTCCCATTGGTTCAGTTGGGTCCCATTGGTTCTGTTGGGTCTCATTGGGTCCCATTGGTTCCCATTAGTTCTCATTGGTTCTATTGTGTCCCATTGGTTCCCATTGGGTCCCATTGGGTCCTGTTGGTTCTGTTGGGTCCATTTGGGTCCCATTGGTTCCCATTGGTTCTATTGGGTCCCATTGGTTCCCATTGGGTCCCATTGGTTCTGTTGTGTCCTGTTGGGTCCAGTTGGGTCCCATTGGGTTCCATTGGTTCCTATAGGTTCCCATTGGTTCTTTTGGGTGCCATTGGTTCCCATTGGGTCCTATTGGGTCCAATCAGAACCGCCCCTTTGTTCCCATTGGTTCCCATTGGGTCCTGTTGGTTCTGTTGGGTCCAGTTGGGTCCTATTGGTTCTATTGTGTCCTATTGGGTCCCATTGGTTCCCATTGGTTCCTATAGGTTCCTATTGGTTCTGTTGGGTCCCATTGGTTCCCATTGGTTCCTATTGGGTCCCATTGGTCCCATTGGGTCCCATTGGTCCTATTGGGTCCAATCAGAACCGCCCCTTTGTTCCCATTGGGTCCCATTGGGTCCTATTGGTTCTGTTGGGTCCAGTTGGTTCCCATTGGTTCTATTGTGTCCTATTGGGTCCAGTTGGGTCCCATTGGGTTCCATTGGCTCCCATTGGTTCCCATCGGTTCTGTTGGGTCTCATTGGGTCCCATTGGTTCCCATTGGTTCTATTGGGTCCTCTTGGTTCCGATTGGGTCCCATTGGTTCCCATTGGTTCTATTGGGTCCCATTGGTTCTGTTGGGTCTCATTGGGTCCCATTGGGTCCTATTGGGTCCAATCGGAACCACCCCTTTGTTCCCATTGGGTCCCATTGGGTCCTATTGGGTCCTGTTGGTTCTGTTGGGTCCAGTTGGGTCCCATGAGTTCCCATTGGTTCTATTGGGTCCTCTTGGTTCCAATTGGGTCCCATTGGTTCTGTTGGGTCCTATTGGGTCCCATTGGTTCCCATTGGTTCTATTGGTTCCCATTGGTTCCCATTGGGTCCCATTGGGTCCTGTTGGTTCTGTTGGGTCCCATTGGTCCTATTGGGTCCCATTGGTCCTATTGGGTCCAATCGGAACCGCCCCTTTGTTCCCATTGGGTCCCATTGGGTGCTGTTGGTTCTGTTGGGTCCAGTTGGGTCCCATTGGTTCCCATTGGTTCTGTTGTGTCCTGTTGGGTCCAGTTGGGTCCCACTGGGTTCCATTGGTTCCTATAGGTTCCTATTGGTTCTATTGTGTCCCATTGGGTCCCATTGGTTCTATTGTATCCTATTGGGTCCAGTTGGGTCCCATTGGGTTCCATTGGTTCCTATAGGTTCCTATTGGTTCTGTTGGGTCCCATTGGTTCCCATTGGGTCCTATTGGTTCCCATTGGTCCTATAGGGTCCAATCGGAACCGCCCCCTTGTTCCCATAGGAGCGCTGCGCTGTCACTCATCTGACGGTGGCCGGGAACCGCCTGAACGGAGACGGGGTGGCACAGCTCATAGAGTGAGATATGGGATTATATAGGGGCATATGGGGGGATATGGGGGAGATTTGGGGTCATATAGGGGGGATATGGGATTATATAGGGGCATATGGGGGGATATGGGGTCATATAGAAGGATATGGAGTCATACAGGGGGATATGGGGTCATATGGGAGGGATATGGGGTCCTATAGGGAGGATATTGGGTCATAGGGGGGATATGGAATTATATAGGGGCATATGGGGGGGATGTGGGGTGATATGGGGTGATATGGGGTCATATAGAGGGATATGGGGTCCTATAGGGGGGATATGGGGTCATATGGGAGGGATATGGGGTCCTATAGGGGGGATGTGGGGTCATATATGGGATTATATAGGGGCATATGGGGGAATATGGGTTCATATAGGGGGATATGGGATTATATAGGGGCATATGGGGGGATATGGGGTCATATAGGGGTGATATGGGATTATATAGGGGCATATGGGGGGATATGGGGTCATATAGGGGGGATATGGGATTATATAGGGGGATATAGAGGGATATGGGGTCCTATAGGGGGGATATGTGATTATATGGGGGGGATGTGGGGTCATATAGGGGGATATGCGATTATATAGGGGGATATGGGGGGGATGTGGGGTCATATAGGGGGGATTTGGGATTATATAGGGGGATATGGGGGGATGTGGGGTCATATCGGGGGTATATGTGGTTATATAGGGGGATATGGGATCATATGGGAGGGATATGGGGTCATATGGGAGGGATATGGGGTCATATGGGGTTATATAGGGGGATAGGGGGTCCTATAGGGGGGATAGGGGGTCCTATAGGGGGATATGGGGTCATACAGGGGGATATGAGGGGTCTGGGGAGGAGGATATGGGGAGATATGGGGTTATATAGGGGGTTATGGGGGGATATGGAGTCATATGGGGGATATGGGGTCATATAGGAGATATGGGGTTATCTGGGGGTGATATGGGGTCATATAGGGGGGTATGCAGGGATATGGGGTCATAGAGGGGGATTTGGGGGTGTATGGGGAGATATGGGGTCATAGAGGGGGATATGGGGTCATGGGGGGATATGGGGTTATATAGAGGGATATGGGGTCATATAGGAGGAATATGGGGTTATATAGGGGGATATGAGGTCATATGGGAGGGATATGGGGTCATATAGGGGGATATGGGGTTATATAGTGGGATATGGGGTTATATGGGGTCATATAGGGGGATATGGGGTCATATGGGGTTATATAGGGGGCTATGGGGAGATATGGGGTCATATAGGGGGGTATGGGGTCATATGGGGGGCATGGGAGGGAATATAGGGGGTCATGGGGGGGATATGGGGTCATATAGGGGGATATGGGGTTATATAGTGGGATATGGGGTCATATGGGGTTATATAGGGGGATATGGGTTCATTAAGGGGATATGGGATCATATAGGAGATGTGGGGTCATATAGGGGGGATATGGGGTCATATAGGAGATGTGGGGTCATATGGGATTATATAGGGGGATATGGGGGGAATATGCGGTCCTATAGGGGGGATATGGGGTCATATATGGGGGATATTGGGGGGATATGGGGTCATATAGGGGGTTATGGGGGGATATGGAGTCATATGGGATCATATGGGGTTATATAGGGGGATATGGGATCATTTAGGAGGTACATGGAGTCATATAGGAGATATGGGGTCATACAGGGGGGATATGGGGTTATATAGGGGGATATGGGGTCATATGGGGTTATATAGGGGGATATGGGATCATTTAGGGGGGATATGGGGTCATATAGGGGGCTATAGGGGGATATGGGGTCATATAGGGGGATATGGGGGATGTATGGGGTCATATAGGGGGGATTTGGGGTCATATAGGGTTATATGGGGTGGGTATATGTTTCAACACGTCCCCCCGCCCCATTGTTCCCTATAGGGCGGCGCTGTGTCGGGGTCGCGTTCGCAGCGTGGACGCGTCGGCCAACGGGGTTGTGGGGGCTGTGGGGCTGCGGGCGCTGCAGGCGGCGCTGGAGGGGCGGCCCCACACGCTGCGCCACCTCAACCTGGCAGGTGAGGCTCTGTCACGATATATATGGGGCCTATCGTGATATATAGGGGCCCTATCGCGATATATATGGGGCCTATCGCGATATATAGGGGCCCTATCGCGATATATAGGGGTCCTATCGTGATATATATGGGTCCTATTGCGCTATATATGGGTCCTATCGCGATATCTATGGGTCCTATCGTGATATATAGGGGTCCTATCGCGATATCTATGGGTCCTATCGCGATATATATGGGTCCTATCGCGATATATATGGGTCCTATCGCGATATATAGGGGTCCTATCGTGATATGTATGGGTCCTATCGCGATATATATGGGTCCTATCGTGATATATATGGGTCCTATCGCGATATGTATGGGTCCTGTCGCGATATATATGGGTCCTATCGCGATATATATGGGTCCTATCGCGATATATAGGGGTCCTATCGCGATATGTATGGGTCCTATCACGATATATATGGGTCCTATCGCGATACATATGGGTCATATTGCGATATATATGGGTCCTGTCGTGATATATATGGGCCCTATCGTGATATATATGGGTCCTATTGCGCTATATATGGGTCCTATCGCGATATATATGGGTCATATTGCGATATATATGGGTCCTGTCATGATATATATGGGCCCTATCGTGATATATATGGGTCCTATCGCGATATGTATGGGTCCTATAACGATACGTATGGGTCCTATCGCGATATATATGGGTCCTATCGCGATATGTATGGGTCCTATCGCAATATATATGGGTCCTATTGCGATATATATGGGTCCTATCGCGATATATATGGGTTCTATCGCGATATATATGGGTCCTATCGTGATATGTATGGGCACTATCGCAATATATGTGGTCCTATCGTGATATATAGGGGTCCTATCGCGATATATAGGGGCCCTATCGCGATATGTATGGGTCCTATCGCGATATGTATGGGTCCTATCGCGATATATATGGGTCCTATCGCGATATATATGGGTCCTATCGCGATATCTATGGGCCCTATCGCGATATATATGGGTCCTATTGCGATATATATGGGTCCTGTTGCGATATATATGGGTCCTATCGCGATATGTATGGGTCCTATCGCGATATGTATGGGTCCTATCGCGATATGTATGGGTCCTATCGCGATATATATGGGTCCTATCGTGATATATAGGGGTCCTATCGCGATATATATGGGCCCTATTGCGATATATATGGGTCCTGTCGCGATATATATGGGTCTTATCGCGATATATATGGGCCCTATTGCGATATATATGGGTCCTGTCGCGATATATATGGGTCTTATCGCGATACATATGGGTCCTATCGCGATATATATGGGTCCTATCGCGATATATAGGGGTCCTGTCGCGATATGTATGGGTCCTATTGCGATATATCTGGCCCCTATCGCGATAGTTATGTCACGATATGGCCCTATCGCGATAGTTATGTCACGATATGGCCCCTATCTCCATAGTCATGTCACGATATGGCCCCTATCTCCATAGTTATGTCACGATATGGCCCCTATCGCGATAGTTATGTCACGATATGGCCCCTATCTCCATAGTTATGTCACGATATGGCCCCTATCGCGATAGTCATGTCACGATATGGCCCCTATCGCGATAGTTATGTCACGATATGGCCCCTATCTCCATAGTTATGTCACGATATGGCCCCTATCGCGATAGTCATGTCACGATATGGCCCCTATCGCGATAGTTATGTCACGATATGGCCCCTATCGCGATAGTTATGTCACGATATGGCCCCTATCGCGATAGTCATGTCACGATATGGCCCCTATCTCCATAGTCATGTCACGATATGGCCCCTATCTCCATAGTTATGTCACGATATGGCCCCTATCTCCATAGTTATGTCACGATATGGCCCCTATCTCCATAGTCATGTCACGATATGGCCCCTATCTCCATAGTCATGTCACGATATGGCCCCTATCGCGATAGTTATGTCACGATATGGCCCCTATCTCCATAGTTATGTCACGATATGGCCCCTATCGCGATAGTCATGTCACGATATGGCCCCTATCGCGATAGTTATGTCACGATATGGCCCCTATCGCGATAGTCATGTCACGATATGGCCCCTATCGCGATAGTTATGTCACGATATGGCCCCTATCGCGATAGTTATGTCACGATATGGCCCCTATCTCCATAGTTATGTCACGATATGGCCCCTATCTCCATAGTTATGTCACGATATGGCCCCTATCTCCATAGTCATGTCACGATATGGCCCCTATCTCCATAGTTATGTCACGATATGGCCCCTATCTCCATAGTTATGTCACGATATGGCCCCTATCTCCATAGTTATGTCACGATATGGCCCCTATCGCGATAGTTATGTCACGATATGGCCCCTATCGCGATAGTTATGTCACGATATGGCCCCTATCGCGATAGTTATGTCACGATATGGCCCCTATCTCCATAGTCATGTCACGATGTGGCCCCTGTCTCCATAGTTATGTCACGATATGGCCCCTATCTCCCTAGTCATGTCACGATGTGGCCCCTATCGCGATAGTTATGTCACGATATGGCCCCTATCTCCATAGTTATGTCACGATATGGCCCCTATCTCCATAGTTATGTCACGATATGGCCCCTATCTCCATAGTTATGTCACGATATGGCCCCTATCTCCATAGTTATGTCACGATATGGCCCCTATCGCGATAGTTATGTCACGATATGGCCCCTATCGCGATAGTTATGTCGCGATATGGCCCCTATCGCGATAGTTATGTCACGATATGGCCCCTATCTCCATAGTTATGTCATGATATGGCCCCTATCTCCATAGTTATGTCGCGATATGGCCCCTATCTCCATGGTTATGTCACGATATGGCCCCTATCGAGATAGTCATGTCACGATATGGCCCCTATCACGATAGTTATGTCGCGATATGGCCCCTATCTCCATAGTTATGTCATGATATGGCCCCTATCTCCATAGTTATGTCACGATATGGCCCCTATCGCGATAGTCATGTCACGATATGGCCCCTATCTCCATAGTCATGTCGCGATATAGGCCCTGACCCCCCGTCTCCCCCCAGGTTGCCGCCTGTTGGTCCCCGCTGACGACGCGCTGTGGGCGAAGCTGGGGGGAGCCATCGAGGAGCTGCAAATACGGGGGGCAGCAAGGGGGGAGGGGGCAATAAAGGGGGGGCAGAAGTGAGATGTGGGGCAGGAATGGGATGGGATTAAAGATGTGGGGCAGAATGGAGGGGGCAATAAAGGGGAGGCAGAAGTGAGATGTGGGGCTGAATGAGGTGGGGCAGGATGATGTGGGGCAGAACTGAGATGGGATTAAAGATGTGGGGCAGAACTGAGATATGGGGCAGAAATATGTGGGGTGGAAGGGTGTGGGGCAGAATGAGGTGGGGCAGAACTGAGATGTGGGGCAGAACTGGGATGGGATTAAAGATGTGGGGTAGAATTGAGATGTGGGGCAGAACTGAGCTATGGGGCAGAATGGGGGGGCAGGAATGAGATGTGGGGCAGAACTGGGATGGGAATAAAGATGTGGGGCAGAATGGGGGGCAGGACTGAGATGTGGGGCAGAACTGCAATGGGAATAAAGATGTGGGGCAGAACTGAGATGGGATTGAAGATGTTGGGCAGGAATGAGATGTGGGGCAGAATGGGGGGGGGGGGGAGATCTGAGATGTGGGGCAGAACTGGGATGTGGGGCAGAATGGGGGGGGGTGGAAATGAGATGTGGGGCAGAACTGGGATGGGATTAAAGATGTGGGGCAGAACTGAGATGTGGGGCAGAATGGAGGGGGGAGAACTGAGATGTGGGGCAGGACTGCAATGGGATTAAAGATGTGGGGCAGAACTGAGATATGGGGCAGAAAGGGGGGGCGGGGGTGGAAAGGTGCGGGGCAGGAATGAGATGTGGGGCAGAACTGGGATGGGATTAAAGATGTGGGGCAGAACTGGGATGTGGGGCAGAATGGAGGGGGGAGAACTGAGATGTGGGGCAGGACTGCAATGGGATTAAAGATGTGGGGCAGACACGAGATGTGGGGCTGAATGGGGGGGAGGGAATGAGATGTGGGGCAGAACCGAGATGGGATTAAAGATGTGGGGCAGAACTGAGATGTGGGGCAGAAAGGGGGGGCGGGGGTGGAAAGGTGCGGGGCAGGAATGAGATGTGGGGCAGAACTGAGATGGGGGGCAGAATGAGGTGGGGCAGAACTGGGATGTGGGGCAGAACTGGGATGGGATTAAAGATGTGGGGCAGACACGAGATGTGGGGCTGAATGGGTGGGGGGGAGAACTGATATGGGGCAGAATTGGGGGAGGGAATGAGATGTGGGGCAGAACTGGGATGTGGGGCAGAAAGATGGGGGGCAGAATTGGGGGGAGAACTGAGATGTGGGGCAGAAAGACGGGGGGCAGAACTGAGATGTGGGGTGGAACTGCAATGGGAATAAAGATGTGGGGCAGAACTGAGGTGTGGGGCAGAAATGGGATGGGATTAAAGATGTGGGGCAGGACTGTGATGTGGGGCAGAATGGGATGGGATTAAAGATGTGGGGCAGAACTGGGATGTGGGGCAGAATGGAGGGGGGAGAACTGAGATGTGGGGCAGAACTGCAATGGGATTAAAGATGTGGGGCAGACACGAGATGTGGGGCTGAATGGGGGGGAGGGAATGAGATGTGGGGCAGAACTGGGATGGGATTAAAGATGTGGGGCAGACAGGAGATGGGGGGTGGAAAGGTGGGCAGAACTGAGATATGGGGCGGAAAGGGGGGGGAAGAACTGAGATGTGGGGCAGAACCGAGATGGGATTAAAGATGTGGGGCAGAATGGGGGGCAGAAGTGAGATGTGGGGCAGAACTGCAATGGGAATAAAGATGTGGGGCAGAACTGAGATGGGATTAAAGATGTTGGGCAGGAATGAGATGTGGGGCAGAATGGGGGGGGGGGGGAGATCTGAGATGTGGGGCAGGACTGGGATGTGGGGCAGTTGTGGGGGGAGAACTGAGATGTGGGGCACAACTTAGATGGGATTAAAGATGTGGGGCAGAACTGGGATGTGGGGCAGAATGGGTGGGGGAATGAGATGTGGGGCAGAACTGGGATGGGATTAAAGATGTGGGGCAGGAATGAGATGTGGGGCAGAACTGAGATGGGGGGCAGAAGTGAGATGTGGGGCAGAATGGAGGGGGAATGAGATGTGGGGCAGAACTGAGATGTGGGGCAGAAATGGGATGGGATTAAAGATGTGGGGCAGAACTGAGATGTGGGGCAGAAATGGGATGGGATTAAAGATGTGGGGCAGAACTGGGATGTGGGGCAGAATTGGGGGGACAGAACGATGGGGGGCAGAGGAGTGGGGGGGGCAGCGAGATGGGGGGAGAGGGGTGGGAGACAGAGCGATGTGGGGCAGAGATGTGGGGCAGAGTGATGGGGGGCAATGAGATGGGAGAGGGGTGTGGGGCAGAGGGGTGGGGGCAGAGCGATGTGGGGCAGAGGAAATGGGGGGCAAGGGGATGAGGGGCAGTGACTTAGGGGGCAGAGGGATGGGGGGGAGTGAGATGTGGGGCAGAGATGGGGGGAGAGGGGTGGGGGGCAGAGATATGGGGCAGAGGGGTGTGGGGGGCAGAGAAATGGGGGGCAAAGATGTGGGGCAAAGGAGTGATAGATGGGGGGCAAAGATGTGGGGCAAAGGAGTGTGGGGCAGAGTGATGGGGGGCAATGAGATGGGGGGAGAGGGGTGGGGGGCAGAGCAATGTGGGGCAGAGGGGTGGGGGGCTGAAATGGGGCAGAGGGATGTGGGTCAGAGAGATACGGGGGGCTCAAGGATATGGGGCAGTGAGATGTGGGGCAGAGACTTGGGGGGCAGAGATGGGGGACGGATGGGGGGCAGAGGGATGTGGGGCAGAGAGATGGGGGGCAGCAACATGGGGGTCAGGGGTGAGGGAGGGAGATGTGGGGCAGAGAGGGGTGGGGGGCAGAGGGATGGGGGACTCAAAGATGTGGGGCAGCGACTATGGGGGGCAGAGAGATGGGGGGCAGAGGGATGGGCTCAAGGATGTGGGGCAGAGTGATGTGGGGCAAAGGAGTGTGGGGCAGAGCAATAGGGGGCAATGAGTGGGGGCAGAGTGATGTGGGGCAGAGCGATGTGGGGCAGAGGGGTGGGGGGACATGGGATGTGGGGCAGAGGGATGTGGGGCAGAGGGATGTGGGGCAGAGGGATGTGGGGCAAAGGAGTGTGGGCAGAGAGATGGGGGAGAGGGGTGGGAGGCAGAGTAATATGGGGCAGAGCGATGTGGGGCAGAGGGGTGGTGCAGGGGGATGTGGGGCAGCGACTTGGGGGGCAGAGGGATGGGGGCAGAGGTATGGGGGGCAGGGGCATGGGGGGCAGGGGGATGTGGGGCAGCGACTTGGGGGGCAGAGGGATGGGAGGGAGTGAGATGTGGGGCAGAGACTTGGGAGGCAGAGATGTGGGGCAGAGGGATGGGGACAGCGACTTGGGGGGCAGAGAGATGGGGATCAATGAAGGGGAAACTGTGATGTGGGGCAGTGAGATGTGGGGCAGAGACTTGGGGGGCAGAGGGTTGGGGGGCTGTGAAGGAGGAACTCCAGTGTGGGGCAGTGAGATGGGGGGCAGAGATGGGGGACGGATAGGGGCTGGGGGATGTGGGGCAGAGGGATGGGAGGCAGGGAGATGTGGGGCAGCGACCTGGGGGGCAGAGATGTGGGGCTGAGGGATGTGGGGCAGCGACTTGAGGGGCAGAGAGATGGGAGGGAGGGAGATGTGGGGCAGAGACTTGGGGGGCAGAGGGATGGGGGGCAGAGACTTGGGGGGCAGGGGGATGGGAGGGAGTGAGATGTGGGGCAGACACTTGGGGGGCAGTGAGATGTGGGGCAGAGGGGTGGGGGGCTGAGGGATATGGGGCAGCAACATGGGGGTCGGGGGAGGGAGGGAGATGTGGGGCAGAGAGATTGGGGTGGGGGGCAGAGGGATGTGGGGCAGAGACTTGGGGGGCAGAGATGTGGGGCAGAGGGATGGGGGACTGGGGGATGTGGGATAGAGAGATGGGGGGGCAGAGGGGTGGGGGGCTGAGATGTGAGGCAGAGACTTGGGGGGCAGAGATGTGGGGCAGTGGGATGTGGGGCAGAGACTTCGGGGGCAGAGAGATGGGAGGGAGGGAGATGTGGGGCAGAGACTTGGAGGGCAGAGATGGGGGGCATGGGGGGGCTCAAGGATGTGGGGCAGTGAGATGTGGGGCAGTGGGATGTGGGGCAGAGATGGGGGCAGAGACTTGGGCAGAGATGTGGGGCAGTGAGATGTGGGGCAGTGGGATGTGGGGCAGAGATGGGGGCAGAGACTTGGGCAGAGATGTGGGGCAGTGAGATGTGGGGCAGAGATGGAGGGCAGAGACTTGGGGGGCAGAGATGTGGGGCAGTGAGATGTGGGGCAGAGATGGGGGCAGAGACTTGGGGGGCAGAGATGTGGGGCAGGGGAGTGGGGCGGCTGAAGGGTGTGGGGCAGCAAGATGTGGGGCAGAGACTTGGGGGGCAGCGACTTGGGCAGAGGGATGTGGGGCAGAGATACAGGGGGCTCAAGGATGTGGGGCAGAGGGATGGGGGGCAGAGATGGGGGGCAGCAACTTGGGGGGCAGAGAGATGGGGGCGTTAAAGATGTGGGGCAGAGACTTCGGGGGCAGAGAGATGGGAGGGAGGGAGATGTGGGGCAGAGACTTGGGGGGCAGAGATGTGGGGCAGAGGGTTGTGGGGCAGAGACTTGGGGGGCAGAGATGTGGGGCAGAGGGATGGGGGACTGGGGGATGTGGGATAGAGAGATGGGGGGGCAGAGGGGTGGGAGGCTGAGATGTGGGGCAGAGACTTGGGGGGCAGTGAGATGGGGGGCAGGGGAGTGAGGGGGCTCAAGGATGTGGGGCAGAGATGTGGGGCAGAGGGATGGGGGCAGAGGGATGGGGGGCAGAGATGTGGGGCAGTGAGATGGGGGGCAGGGATTTGGGGCAGGGGGATGTGGGGCAGGGGGATGTGGGGCAGCAAGATGTGGGGCAGAGACTTGGGGAGCAGAGAGATGGGAGGGATTGAGATGTGGGGCAGAGGGGTGGGGGACTGAGATGTGGGGCAGTGAGATGTGGGGCAGAGATGGAGGGCAGGGGAGTGAGGGGCTGAGGGATGTGGGGCAGCAAGATGTGGGGCAGAGACTTGGGCAGGGATGGGGGATGGATGGAGGGCTGGGGGCAGAGACTTGGGGGGCAGAGACTTGGGGGAGCTCAAGGATGTGGGGCAGGGGGATGGGGGGCAGAGATGTGGGGCAGTGAGATGTGGGGCAGAGACTTGGGGGGCAGAGATGTGGGGCAGTGGGATGGGGGGCAGAGACTTGGGGGGCAGAGATGGGGGGCAGAGAGATATGGGGAGCAGGAGGATGTGGGGCAGGGGGATGTGGGGCAGAGACTTGGGGGGCAGCGACTTGGGGGGCAGAGGGATGTGGGGCAGAGATACAGGGGGCTCAGGGATGTGGGGCAGAGGGATGGGGGGCAGCGACTTGGGGGGCAGAGATGGGGGGCAGGGGGGGGCTCAAGGATGTGGGGCAGTGGGATGGGGGGCAGAGATGGAGGGCAGAGATGTGGGGTAGAGATGGGGGGAGGGGAGGCGGGGACAGTGGGATGGGGATGTCGTGACATGGGGACGATGGGACGTGGACATATCGTGACATGGGGATGGTTGGACATGGGATCAATGGGACAATGTCACGATATGGGGTGGGTGTGACATGGGGATGTCTCGATATGGGGACAGTGGGACATGGGGATGTCGTGACATGGGGACAGTGGGACACGGGGATGTCGTGTCATGATGTCACGATATGGGGATGTCACAACGTTTATATCGTGACATGGGGACTGTGTGACATGAGGATATCGTGATATGGGGACAGTGGGACATGGGAATAATAGGACATGGGGATGTCATGACATGGGGGCACTGGGACATGGGGATGTCGTGACTTGTTTATATCATGACATGGGGATATCACGACATGGGGACAGTGGGACACGGGGATGTTGTGACATGAAGGTGTCATGATATGGGGTTGTGGTGATAAGGGGATGTCGTGACATGGGGACAACGAGACATGGGGATGTCGTGACATGAAGGTGTCACGATATGGGGTTGTGATAAGGGGATGTCATGACATGGGGACAGCAGGACATGGGGATGTCAGGACATGGGGACAGTTTACAATAGGGATATCGTGACGTGGGGTTGCTGTGACATGGGGATGTCTTGACATGGGGGTATCACGATATGGGGATGTCATGACATGGGGACGGTGAGACATGGGGACGTCGTGACATGGGGATGATGTGACATGGGAATGTCACGATATGGGGACAGTTAGATATGGGGATATCATGACATGGGGACAGTTAAATATGGGGATATCATGACATGGGGATGTCGTAACATGGCAATATCATGACATGGGGTTGTTGTGACACGGTTATATCATGACATGGGGATGTTGAGACAAAGGGATGTTGTGGCATGGGGATGTCGTAACCTTTATGTCACGACATGGGGATGTTGAGATAAAGGGATGTTGTGACATGGGGATGTGTGACATGGGATCAATGGGAAATGGGGTGTCATGACATGGGGATATCACAACATGGGGACGTGATAACGTGATAACGTGATAACATGGGGACGTGATAACGTGGGATATCGTGATATATATGGGACAAGGGGATGTCATGATATGGGGTTGTGGTGACATGGGGATGTCGTGACATGGGGACAGTGGGACACGGGGACGGTGTGACATGGGGATATTGTGATATGGGGAGAGTGGGACATGGGGATGTGATAAGGGGACAGTTAGAAATGGGGATATCGTGACATGGGGACAGCGTGATTTGGGGATGTCGTGACATGAGTATATCGTGATATGGGGATGTCGTGATATGGGGACAGATAGAATTGGGGATGTCGTGACATAGGGATACTGAAATGGGGATGTCGTAACGTGGGATATCGTGATATGGAGACACTGACACAGGGATGAAGTGATATGGGGACAGCGTGATATGGGGACAACGTGATATGGGGATATCACAACATGGGGACACTGGGACATGGGGACATCGTGATATGGTTATATCATGACATGGGGATGTTGAGACAAGGGGATGTCGTGACGTGGGGATGTCACGATATGGGGACAGTGGGACATGGGGATGTCGTGACATGTTTATGTCATGACATGGGGATGAGGTGACGTGGGGATATCACGACATAGGGATATTTGGACATGGGGATGTCATGATATAGGGACAGATAGAAATGGGGATGTCATGACATGGGGATATTGTGACATGGGGACATTATCATACGGGGATGTCGTGACATGTTGATATCATGATATGGGGATGTTGAGACAAGGGGATGTCGTGATATGGGGATATCATGACATGGGGATGTTGAGATAAGGGGATGTCATGATATGGGGATGTCGTGACATGGGGACAGATAGAAATGGGGATGTCGTGACATGGGGATGTCGTGATATGGGGATGAGGTGACATGGGGATGTCATGACATGAGGATATCACGACATGGGGACGGTGTGACATGGGGATGTCGTGACGGGATATCATGACATGGGGACAGTTTTCAATGGGGCTATCATGACATGGGGTTGCTGTAGTATGGGGATGTCATGACATGGGGATGTCATGACATGGAGATATCACGACATGGGGACGACTTGACATGGGGATGTCATGACATGGATATGTTGCGATATGGGGATGTCATGATACGGAGACAACGTGACATGGGGATGTCGTGACATGGGGACCATTAGAAATGGGGATGTCGTGACATGGGATCAGTGTGACATGGGGATGTCGTGACATGGGGATGTCGTGACATGGGGACAGTTAGACATGGGGATGTCGTGACATGGTGACAGTTAGACATGGGGATGTCGTGACATGGGGATGTCGTGACATGGGGATATAATGACATGGGGGTCGTTAGATATGGGGATGTCGTGACATGGGGACAGTTAGACATGGGGATGTCGTGACATGGGGATATCACGACATGGGGCTGTGGCGCCGTGTCTGTTGTGACATGAGTTCAGCGTGACATGGAGGTGTCGTGTCATGGGGATGTCGTGACGTGGGGATCCGATCACACGGCGACGTCGTGACATGGGGATCCCGTGACATGGGGGTGTCGTGACATGGGGATCCCGTGACATGGGGGTGTCGTCCAACAGGGGCCGTCGCGATACGGGGATGTCGCGACATGGGGATATCGTGACATGAGTGAGGTGTCGTCACATGGGGATGTCGTGACATGGGGACAGATAGAAATGGGGATGTCGTGACATGGATATATCATGATATGGGGATGTTGAGACAAGGGGATGTCGTGACATGGGGACTGGGGGACATGGGGATGTCATGATAGGGGGATGAGGTGACTTGGGGATGTCATGACATGGATATATCGTGATATGGGGATGTTGAGACAAGGGGATGTCGTGACATGGGGATGTCGTGACTAGGGATATCGTGACATGGGGACAGTGCAACATGGGGATGAGCTGTTGTGACATGGGGATGTCACGATATGGGGATGTCGTGACATGGGGACGACTTGACATGGGGATGTCGTGACATGGGGACTGTTAGAAATGGGGATGTCGTGATATGGGGATATTGTGAGATGGGGACGACTTGACATGGGGATGTCATGATATGGGGACAATGGGACATGGGGATGTCATGATAGGGGGATGAGGTGACTTGGGGATGTCGTGACATGGATATATCGTGATATGGGGATGTCGTGACATGGATATATCGTGATATGGGGATGTTGAGACAAGGGGATGTCGTGACATGGGGACAGTGCGACATGGGGATGTCATGATAGGGGGATGAGGTGACTTGGGGATGTCATGACATGGATATATCGTGATATGGGGATGTCATGACATGGATATATCGTGATATGGGGATGTCGTGACATGGATATATCATGATATGGGGATGTCGTGACATGGATATATCGTGATATGGGGATGTTGAGACAAGGGGATGTCGTGACATGGGGACTGGGGGACATGGGGATGTCATGATAGGGGGATGAGGTGACTTCGGGATGTCGTGACATGGATATATCATGATATGGGGATGCTGAGACAAGGGGATGTCGTGACATGGGGACAGTGCGACATGGGGATGAGCTGTTGTGACACGTGGATGTCACGATATGGGGATGTCGTGACATGAGGACATTGAGACATGGGGATGTCGTGACATGGGGACGACTTGACATGGGGATGTCGTGACATGGGGATGTTGTGATATGGGGACATTTAGAAGTGGGGATATCGTGACATGGAGATATCGTGACATGGGGATCTTGACATGGGGATGAGTTGCTGTGACACGTGGATGTCACGATATGGGGATGTCGTGACATGGGGATGCGGTGACATGGGGATGTCGTGACATGGGGATGTCGTGACATGGGGATGTCGTGACATGGGGATGACATGACATGGGGGTCTTGACACGGGGATGTGTTGCTGTGACACGTGGATATCACGATATGGGGACAGTTAGAAATGGGGATGTCGTGACATGGGGATGTCGTGACATGGGGACAATGGGACATGGGGATGTTGCGATATGGGGATGTCGTGACATGGGGATGTCACAATATGGGGATGTCATGATATGGAGACAGTGTGACGTGGGGATGTCGTGATATGGGGATGTGATATAGGGACGACTTGACATGGGGATGTCATGATATGGGGATGTTGTGACATGGGGATGACATGACACGGGGATCTTGACATGGGGATGAGCTGTTGTGACACGGGGATGTTACGATATGGGGATGTCGTGACATGGGGACAGTGTGACATGGGGATGTCGTGACATGAGTATATCGTGACATGGGGTTGTCATGACATGGGGATGTTGAGATAAGGGGATGTCGTGACATGGGGATGTCGTGATATGGGGACAGATAGGAATGGGGATATCGTGACATGGGGACAGTGTGACATGGGGATATCGTGATATGGGGGCAGTGGGACATGGGGATATCGTGACATGGGGATGTCACGACATGGGGACGATGTGAAGGGGGTGATGTCGTGACATGGGGATGTTGAGATAAGGGGATGTCGTGACATGGGGACTCTGACATGGGGATGTTGTGACATGGGGACTGTGTGACACGGGGATGTCATGATATGGGGATGTGATGCCATGAGTATATCATGACGTGGTTATGTCATGACATGGGGATGTTCCGATATGGGGATGTCGTGACATGGGGACAGTGTAGCATGGGGATGTCGTGACATGGGGATGTGATGATGTGGGGATATCATGACATGGGATATTATGGGGATGAAGTGACATGGGGACGACTTGACATGGGGATGTCGTGACATGGGGATGTCGTGACATGGGGATGTCGTGACGTGGGATATCGTGATATGGGGACACTGACATGGGGATGTAGTGATATGGGGACAGTGTGATATGGGGACAACGTGATATGGGGACGACTTGACATGGGGATGTCTTGGTATGGGGATGTCGTGACATGGGGATGTCATGATATGGGGATATCGTGACACGGGGACAGTGTGACGTGGGGATATCGTGATATGGGGAGAGTGGGACATGGGGAGAGTGGGACATGGGGATGTCACGACATGAAGATGTCATGATATGGGGTTGTGGTGACATGGGGATGTCATGACATGGGGATGTCATGATATAGGAACAGATAGAAATGGGGATGTCATGACATGGGGATATTGTGACATGGGGACATTATCATACGGGGATGTCATGACATGTTTATAACATGATATGGGGATGTTGCGATATGGGGATATCACAACATGGGGACAGAGACATGGGGATGTCGTGACATGGGGATGTCTCGATATGGGTTGTCGTGACATGGGGATGTTGGGACAAGGGGATGTCATGACATGGGGTTGTGGTGACATGGGGATGTCGTGACATGGGGACAGTGGGACACGGGGACGGTGTGACATGGGGATATTGTGATATGGGGAGAGTGGGACATGGGGATGTGATAAGGGGACAGAAATGGGGATATCGTGACATGGGGACAGTGTGATATGGGGATGTCGTGACATGAGTATATCGTGACATGGTTATGTCGTGATATGGGGACAGATAGAAATGGGGATGTCGTGACATAGGGATACTGAAATGGGGATGTCGTGACGTGGGATATCGTGATATGGAGACACTGACACGGGGATGAAGTGATATGGGGACAGCGTGATATGGGGACAGCGTGATATGGGGACGACTTGACATGGGGATGTCATGACATGGGGATGTTGCGATATGGGGATATCGCAACATGGGGAAAAAGACATGGGGATGTCGTGACATGGGGATGTCATGATATGGGGATATCATGACATGGGGACGGTATGACATGGGGATATCGTGATATGGGGACAGTGGGACATGGGGAGAGTGGGACATGGGGATGTCGTGACATGGGGATGTCATGACATGGGGATGTTGAGATAAGGGGATGTCGTGATATGGGGACAGAAATGGGGATATTGTGACATGGGGATACTGAAATGGGGATGTCGTGACGTGGGATATCGTGATATGGGGACGACTTGACATGGGGATGTCCTGGTATGGGGATGTCGTGACATGGGGATGTCATGATATGGGGATATCGTGACATGGGGATGTCATGATATGGGGATATCATGACATGGGGACGGTATGACATGGGGATATCGTGATATGGGGACAGTGGGACATGGGGATGTCACAACATGAAGATGTCATGATATGGGGTTGTGGTGACATGGGGATGTCATGATATAGGGACAGTGGGACATGGGGATGTCTGGACATGGGGATACTGAAATGGGGATGTCATGACGTGGGATATCGTGGTATGGGGACACTGACATGGGGATGTCGTGATATGGGGACAGCGTGATATGGGGATGTCTTGGTATGGGGATGTCATGACATGGGGATGTTGCGATATGGGGACATTATCGTACAGGGATGTCGTGACATGTTTATATCGTGATATGGGGATGTTGCGATATGGGGATATCACAACATGGGGACAGAGACATGGGGATGTCGTGACATGGGGATGTCGTGACATGGGGACAGTGGGACACGGGGACGGTGTGACATGGGGATATTGTGATATGGGGAGAGTGGGACATGGGGATGTGATCAGGGGACAGTTAGAAATGGGGATATCGTGACATGGGGACAGCGTGATTTGGGGATGTCGTGACATGAGTATATCGTGACATGGTTATGTCGTGATATGGGGACAGATAGAAATGGGGATATCGTGACATGGGGACAGCGTGATTTGGGGATGTTGTGACATGAGTATATCGTGACATGGTTATGTCGTGATATGGGGACAGATAGAAATGGGGATGTCGTGACATGGGGATACTGAAATGGGGATGTCGTGACGTGGGATATCATGATATGGAGACACTGACATGGGGATGAAGTGATATGGGGACAGCGTGATATGGGGACGACTTGACATGGGGATATCGTGATATGGGGACAGTGGGACATGGGGATGTCACGACATGAAGACGTCATGATATGGGGTTGTGACATGGGGATATCGTGACATGGGGACAGTGGGACATGGAGATATCGTGACATGGGGATACTGAAATGGGGATGTCGTGATGTGGGATATCGTGATATGGGGACACTGACATGGGGATGTAGTGATATGGGGACAGCGTGATATGGGGACGACTTGACATGGGGATGTCATGATATGGGGACAGCGGGACACGGGGATGTCGTGACATGGGGACAACATGACATGGAGATGATGTGACATGGGGATCTTGACATGGGGTTATCGTGACATGGGGACAGTGTGACATGGGGATGTCATGACATGGGGATGTGATGTGGGATGTCGTGACATGGGGATACTGAAACGGGGATGTTGTGACATGGGGACGGTGAGAAATGGGGATATCGTGACATGGGGACAGTGTGACATGGGGATGTCATGACAAGTATGTCATGACATGTTTATATCATGACATGGGGATGTTGCGATATGGGGATGTCATGATATGGGGACGACTTGACATGGGGATGTCATGATATGGGGATGTCATGATATGGGGATGTCATGACATGGGGATGTCATGATATGGGGATGTCATGATATGGGGATGTCGTGACATGGGGATGTCGTGACATGGGGACAACATGACATAGGGATGTCGTGACATGGGGACGACATGACATGGGGATGTCGTGACATTGGGACTGTGGGACATGGGGATGTCATGATATGGGGATCTTGACATGGGGATGAGTTGGTGTGACACGTGGATGTCACGATATGGGGATGTCGTGACATGGGGATGACAAAGACTTGGGGATCTTGACATGGGGAGTAGTGTGATACGGGGATGTCATGACATGGGGATGTCACAACGGGGACGATGTCACATGGGGATGTCGTGACATGGGGACCGTTAGAAATGGGGATATCGTGACATGGGGATGTTACGATACGGGGATGTCGTGACATGGGGACAGATAGAAATGGGGATGTCGTGACATGGGGATGTCATGGGGATGGGGATGTCATGGGGATGTTACGTTACGGGGATGTTGTGATATGGGGACAGATAGAAATGGGGATGTCGCGACATGGTTATATCATGACATGGGGATAAGGTGATATGGGGACAGCTTGACACGGGGATGTCGTGACATTGGACTGTGACATGGGGATGTCATGACATGGGAATGTCGTGACATGGGGATGATTGAGACAAGGGGATGTTGTGACATGGGGATATCATGACATGTTTATATCATGATATGGGGACCGTTAGAAATGGGGATGTCATGACATGGGGATGTCATGGGGATGGGGATGTCATGGGGATGTTACGATACGGGGATGTTGTGATATGGGGACAGATAGAAATGGGGATGTCGCGACATGGTTATATCATGACATGGGGATAAGGTGATATGGGGACAGCTTGACACGGGGATGTCGTGACATTGGACTGTGACATGGGGATGTCATGACATGGGCATGTCGTGACATGGGGATGATTGAGACAAGGGGATGTTGTGACATGGGGATATAATGACATGTTTATATCATGATATGGGGACCGTTAGAAATGGGGATGTCGTGACATGGGGATATCGTGATATGGGGACAGTAAGAACTGGGGATATCGTGACATGGGGACAGTGTGACATGGGAATGTTGCGATATGGGGTTATCATGATATGGGGACAATGTGACATGGGGATGTCGTGACATTGGACTGTGACATGGGGATGTCATGACATGGGGATGTTGTGGCATGGGGATATCGTGATATGGGGAAAACCTGATATGGGGATGTTGTGACATGGGGACTTTGTGACGTGGGGATATCGTGACATGGGGATGTCTCAATCCGGGGATGTCAGGATGTGGGGACATTGTGAAATGGGGATGTCGTGACGTGGGATATCGTGACATGGGGATGTCGTGACATGGGGATGTCATTATGGGGGATGTCATAACATGATGTTGTGACACGGGGATGTCGTGACATGGAGATGTTGTGATATGGGGACAGTGTGACATGGGGATGTCACGATATGGGGGTGTCATGACATGGGGACAGTGGGAAACGGGGATGTCGTGACATTGGACTATGATATGGGCATATCGTGACATGGGGATTGGGGGACATGGGGACGCTGTGACATGGGGATGTCATGGCATGAGTATATCGTGACATGGTGATATCATGACATGGGGATGCTGAGACAAGGGGATGTCATGACATGGGGACAATGTGATATGGGGATATCGTGACATGGGGATATTGTGACGTGGTTATGTCGTGACATGGGGATGTCGTGACATGGGGACTGTATGACATGGGGTTCTTGACATGGGGATGTCATGACGTGGAGATATCGTGACATGGTAACAGTGTGACTTAGGGATGTCGTGATATGGGGATGTCATGAGATGGGTATATCGTGACATGGGGATATGATGGGGATATCATGGCATGGGGACAGTGTGACATGGGGACAACGTGACATGGGGACAGATGGACATGGAGATGTCGTGACATGAGGACGACATGACATGGGGATTTTGACGTGGGGATGAGCTGTTGTGACACGTGGATGTCACGATATGGGGATGTCGTGACATGGGGAATGTCATGATATGGGGACAGTTTGACATGGGGATGTCGTGACATGGGGAATGTCATGATATGGGGACAGTTTGACATGGGGATGTCGTGACATGGGGATATCGTGACATGGGGACAGTTTGACATGGGGATGTCGTGACATGGGGATATTGACATGGGGATGAGTGGGACATGGGGATGTCACGATATGGGGATGTTGTGACATGGGGATGAAGTGTCATGGGGACTGTTTGACATGGGGTTCTTGACATGGAGATATCTTGATATGGGGATGTCGTGACATGGGGATATCGTGACATGGGGACAACATGACATGGGGATGTCATGATATGGGGAGCATTAGAAATGGGGATGTCGTGACATTGGTCTGTGACAAGGGGATGTCGTGACATGGGGACCTGGGGACATGGGGATGGCCTGATATGGGGATGTCGTGACATGGGGACTGTTTGACATAGGGTTCTTGACATGGGGATGTCGTGACATGGGGATATCATGACATGGGGACAACATGCCATGGGGATGATGACATGGGGATTAGTTGTGACACATGGATGTCGTGATATGGGGATGTCATGACATGGAGATATCGTGACATGGGGATGTCGTGACATGGGGACGACATGACATGGGGATTTTGACGTGGGGATGAGCTGTTGCGACACGTGGATGTCACGATATGGGGATGTCGTGACATGGGGACAACGTGACATGGGGATGTCGTGACATTGGACTGTGACATAGGGATATCATGACGTGGGGATGTCGTGACATGGGGATATCGTGACATGGAGATATTGTGACAAGGGGGTGTCGTGACATGGGGATGTCGTGACATGGGGATATCGTGACATGGGGACAGTTTGACATGGGGATGTTGTGACATGGGGACAGTTGGACATGGGGATGTCGTGACATGGGGACAGTTGGACATGGGGATGTCGTGACATGGGGATCTTGACATGGGGATGAGTGGGACATGGGGATGTCACGATATGGGGATGTCGTGACATGGGGATGAAGTGTCATGGGGACTGTTTGACATGGGGTTCTTGACATGGAGATATCTTGATATGGGGATGTCGTGACATGGGGATGTCATGATATGGGGAGCATTAGAAATGGGGATGTCGTGACATTGGACTGCGACACGGGGATGTCGTGACATGGGGACGTCACGACATGGGGATATCGTGACATTGGTCTGTGACATGGGGATGTCGTGACATGGGGACATGGGGACATGGGGATGTCACGACATGGGGACAGGGGGCCGTGGGGATGTCGTGATATGGGGACTGTGTGACATGGGCATATCGTGACATGGGGACGGTTGGACACGGGGATGTCGTGACATGGGGACGTCTCCATTTGGGGACAGTGTGATTTGGGGTTGTCCCGGTTATTTGGGGTCGTGGTCATTTAGGATTATGGAGTATTGGGATCAGCTGGATTTGGGGTCACGGTCATTTGGGGTCATAGAGATTTAGGGTCATGGTTATTTGGGGTTGTGGTTATTTGGGGTCAGGGTTATTTGGGGTCATGGTTATTTGGGGTTATGGAGATTTAGGGTCATCTGAATTTGGGGTGGTGGTCTTTTGGGGTCATGGTTATTTGGGGTCATGGAGATTACGGGATCATCTGGATTTGGGATCATGGTTATTTGGGGTCATGGAGATTTAGGGTCATGGTTATTTGGGGTCATGGTTATTTGGGGTCATGGTGATTTAGGGTCATGGTTATTTGGGGTCAGGGTTATTTGGGGTCATGGTGATTTAGGGTCATGGTTATTTGGGGTTGTGGTTATTTGGGGTCAGGGTTATTTGGGGTCAGGGTTATTTATGTCAGGGTTATTTGGGGTCGTAGTCATTTGGGGTCATCTCTATTTGGGATCATGGTTATTTGGGGTCAGGGTTATTTGGGGTCATGGTTATTTATGTCAGGGTTATTTGGGGTCGTGACCATTTGGGGTCATCTCTATTTGGGGTCATGGTTATTTGGGGTCAGGGTTATTTGGGGTCACCTGGATTTGGGGTCATGGTTATTTGGGGTCAGGGTTATTTGGGGTTATGGAGATTACGGGATCATCTGGATTTGGGGTCATGGTCATTTGGGGTTATGGAGATTTAGGGTCATGTTTATTTGGGGTCGTGGTTATTTGGGGTCATGGTTATTTGGGGTCAAGTTATTTGGGGTCGTGGTTATTTGGGGTCATGGTTATTTGGGGTCGTGGTCATATGGGGTCATCTTGATTTGGGGTTGAGGTCATTTGGGGTCAGGTTTATTTGGGGTCAGGGTTATTTGGGGTTGTGGTTATTTGGGGTCAGGATTATTTGGGGTTGTGGAGTATTGGGACCAGCTGGATTTGGGGTCAAGTTATTTGGGGTCATGGTCATTTGGGGTCACGGTTATTTGGGGTCAGGGTTATTTAGGGTCAAGTTATTTGGGGTCATGGAGACTTGGAGTCATGGTTATTTGGGGTTATGGAGATTTAGGGTCATCTGGATTTGGGGTCGTGGTCATTTGGGGTTATGGAGATTTAGGGTCACGGTTATTTGGGGTCAAGTTATTTGGGGTCATGGTTATTTGGGGTCGTGGTCATATGGGGTCAACTTGATTTTGGGTCGAGGTCATTTGGGGATATGGAGATTTAGGGTCATGGTTATTTGGGGTCGTAGTCATTTGGGGTCATCGATTTGGGGTCATGGTTATTTGGGGTTGTGGAGATTTGGGGTCGTGGTTATTTGGGGTCGTGGTTATTTGGGGTCGTGGTTATTTGGGGTCGTGGTCACTTGGGGTCATGGAGATTTGGGGTCAAGTTATTTGGGGTCATGGTTATTTAAAGTCACATTTATTTGGGGTTATGGAGATTTAGGGTCACGGTTTTTGGGGTCATCTCTATTTGGGGTTGTGGTCATTTGGGGTTATGGAGATTTAGGGTCACGGTTATTTGGGGTCAAGTTATTTGGGGTCATCTGGATTTGGGGTCGTGGTTATTTGGGGTCACAGTCATTTGGGGTCGTCTGTATTTGGGGTTACGGACATTTAGGGTCGTGGTTATTTGGGGTCAAATTATTTGGGGTCGGGGTTATTTGGGATTGTGGATATGGGGTCATGGTTATTTGGGGTTATGGAGGTTTAGGGTCATGGTTATTTGGGGTCGTGGTTATTTGGGGTCATGGTTATTGAGGGTCATGTTATTTGGGGCCATCTTGACTTGGGGTCAAGGTTATTTGGGGTTATGGAGATTTGGGTTCATGGTTATTTGGGGTCAAGTTATTTGGGGTTATGGAGATTTGGGGTTATGGAGATTTGGGTTCATGGTTATTTGGGGTCGTAGTCATTTGGGGTCATGGAGATTTGGGGTTATGGAGATTTGGGTTCATGGTTATTTGGGGTCAAGTTATTTGGGGTTATGGAGATTTAGGGTCATGGTGATTTGGGATCATCGATTTGGGGTCATGGTTATTTGGGGTTATGGAGATTTGGGGTCAAGTTATTTGGGGTCGTGGTTATTTGGGGTCGTGGTTATTTGGGGTCAGGGTTATTTGGGGTCGTGGTTATTTGGGGTCGGGGTTATTTGGGGTCGGGGTTATTTGGGGTCAGGGTTATTTGGGGTCGTGGTTATTTGGGGTCGGGGTTATTTGGGGTCGTGGTTATTTGGGGTCATGGACATTTGGGATTATGGAGTATTGGGGTTATGGAGATTTGGGGTCATGGTTATTATTTGGGGTCATGGTTATTTGGGGTCATGGTTATTTGGGGTCAAGTTATTTGGGGTCATGGTTATTTGGGGTCGTGGTCATATGGGGTCATCTTGATTTGGGGTCAAGTCATTTGGGGTTATGGTCATTTGGGGTCATGGTTATTTGGGGTCAGGGTTATTTGGGGTCAGGATTATTTGGGGTCGTGGTTATTGGGGGTTATGGACATTTGGGATTATGGAGTATTGGGGTTATGGAGATTTGGGGTCATGGTTATTTGGGGTCAAGTTATTTGGGGTCGTGGTCATATGGGGTCATCTTGATTTGGGGTTGAGGTCATTTGGGATTATGGAGATTTAGGGTCATGTTTATTTGGGGTCGTAGTCATTTGGGGTCAAGTTATTTGGGGTCGTGATTATTTGGGGTCAGGGTTATTTGGGGTCAGGGTTATTTGGGGTCATGGAGATTTAGGGTCATGGTGATTTGGGATCAACTGGATTTGGGGACATCTGGATTTGGGGTCATGGTTATTTGGGGTCATCTCTATTTGGGGTCAGGATTATTTGGGGCTGTGGAGTATTGGGATCAGCTGGATTTGGGGTCAAGTTATTTGGGGTTATGGAGACTTGGGGTCGTGGTGATTTGGGGTTATATAGATTTAGGGTCACGGTGATTTGGGGTCAAGTTATTTGGGGTTATGGAGATTTGGGATTATCTGGATTTGGGGTCATCTTGATTTGGGGTCATGGTGATTTGGGGTCAGGGTTATTTGGGGTCAGGCTTATTTGGGGTCAGGGTCATTTGGGGTTGTGGTTATTTGGGGTCATCTCTATTTGGGGTCAGGATTATTTGTGGTTGTGGAGTATTGGGATCAGCTGGATTTGGGGTCAGGTTATTTGGGGTCATGGTCATTTGGGGTCACGGTTATTTGGGGTCAGGGTTATTTAGGGTCAAGTTATTTGGGGTCATGGAGACTTGGAGTCAGGGTTATTTGGGGTTACGGAGATTTAGGGTCATCTGGATTTGGGGTCGTGGTCTTTTGGGGTCATGGTGATTTAGGGTCATGGTTATTTGGGGTCGTGGTTATTTGGGGTCATCTCTATTTGGGGTCATGGTTATTTGGGGTCAGGGTTATTTGGGGTCACCTGGATTTGGGGTCATGGTTTTTTGGGGTCAGGGTTATTTGGGGTTATGGAGATTACGGGATCATCTGGATTTGGGGTCGTGGTCATTTGGGGTTATGGAGATTTAGGGTCACGGTTATTTGGGGTCAAGTTATTTGGGGTCATGGTTATTTGGGGTCATGGTTATTTGGGGTCGTGGTCATATGGGGTCAACTTGATTTTGGGTCGAGGTCATTTGGGGATATGGAGATTTAGGGTCATGGTTATTTGGGGTCGTAGTCATTTGGGGTCATCGATTTGGGGTCATGGTTATTTGGGGTTGTGGAGATTTGGGGTCAAGTTATTTGGGGTCATGGTTATTTGGGGTCGTGGTCACTTGGGGTCAGGGTTATTTGGGGTCAGGGTTATTTGGGGTCGTGGTTATTTGGGGTTATGGAGATTTGGGGTCAAGTTATTTGGGGTCGTGGTTATTTGGGGTCGTGTTTATTTGGGGTCGTGGTTATTTGGGGTCAGGGTTATTTGGGGTCGGGGTTATTTTGGGGTCAGGGTTATTTGGGGTCATCGATTTGGGGTCTTTATTTGGGGTCAGGGTTATTTGGGATCATCTGGATTTGGGGTCAAGTCATTTGGGGTCGTGGTTATTTGGGGTCGGGGTTATTTGGGGTCAGGGTTATTTGGGGTCGTGGTTATTTGGGGTCAGGGTTATTTGGGGTCGTGGTTATTTGGGGTCAGGGTTATTTGGGGTCAGGGTTATTTGGGGTCGGGGTTATTTGGGGTCAGGGTTATTTGGGGTCAGGGTTATTTGGGTTCGGGGTTATTTGGGGTCAGGGTTATTTGGGGTCGGGGTTATTTGGGGTCAGGGTTATTTGGGGTCGTGGTTATTTGGGGTCAGGGTTATTTGGGGTCAGGGTTATTTGGGGTCGTGGTTATTTGGGGTCAGGGTTATTTGGGGTCGGGGTTATTTGGAGTCATCGATTTGGGGTCTTTATTTGGGGTCAGGGTTATTTGGGATCATCTGGATTTGGGGTCAAGTCATTTGGGGTCGTGGTTATTTGGTGTCAGGGTTATTTGGGGTCGTGGTTATTTGGGGTCGTGGTCATATGGGGTCATCTTGATTTGGGGTTGAGGTCATTTGGGGTTATGGAGATTTAGGGTCATGGTGATTTGGGATCAACTGGATTTGGGGTCATGGTTATTTGGGGTCGTGGTCATTTGGGGTCGTGGTCATTTGGGGTTATGGAGTATTGGGATCATCTGGATTTGGGGTCATCTCTATTTGGGGTTGTGGTCATTTGGGGTCGTGGCTGTTTGGGGTCATGGAGATTTGGGGTCATTGTGATTTTGGGGTCGTTGTTATTTGTGGTCATTAAAGTCATTTGGGGTCATTGTAATGATTTGTGTCATTGTGTTTATAGGGTCGTCTCTATTTGGGATCAGTGGGGACACTATGGGGTCAATGGGGTCAATGGGGTCACTATGGGGTCAATGGGACCAATGGGGTCATTGGGGTCAATTGGGATGCTATGGGGTCAATGGGGACTCTATGGGGACAATTGGATCAATGGGATCTCAATGGGGCCAATGGGGTCAATGGGGACACTATGGGGGTCAATGGGGACAATGGGGTCTCTATGGGGTCAATGGGATCAATGGGGCCAATGGGGTCAATGGGGACAGTGGGGATACTATGGGGTCAATAGGGTCAATGGGGTCTCTATAAGAGTCAATGGGGACACTATGGGGTCAATGGGGTCAATGGGGACAGTGGGGATACTATGGGGTCAATGGGGTCAATGGGGTCTCTATAAGAGTCAATGGGGACACTATGGGGTCAATGGGGTCAATACGGACAGTGGGGTCAATGGGGTCAATGGGGTCACTATGGGGTCAATGGGGTCAATGGGGGCAAGAGACACTATGGGGTGAATGGGGTGAATGGGGTCTATGGGGACAATGGGGTCAGTGGGGTCAATGGGGACTCTATGGGGTCAGTGGGGTACATGGAGACAGTGGGATCTATGGGGTCAATGGGATCAATGGGGCCAATGGGGTCAATGGGGACTCTACGGGGTCAATGGGACCAATGGGGTCAATGAGGTCAATTGGGATGCTATGGGGTCAGTGGGGACTCTGTGGGGTCAATAGGGTCAATGGGGTCAATGGGATCTCTATGGGGACAATGGGATCAATGGGGTTAATGGGGTCAATGGGATCAGTGGGGACAATGGGGGCACTATGGGGTCAATGGGGACTCTATGGGGTCAATGGAAACAGTGGGATCAATGGGGTCAGTGGGGACAATGGGGTCAATGGGGACTCTATGGCGTCAATGGGGTCAATAGGGACACTATGGGGTCAATGGGGTCAATAGGGACACTATGGGGTCAATTGGGATGCTATGGGGTCAATGGGGACTCTATGGGGTCAAGAGGGTCAATGGGGATATCTATGGGGTCAATGGGGACACAATGGGGTCAATGGGGTCAATGGGGTCAATGGGGAAACTATGGGGTCAATGGGGTCAATGGGGACACTATGGGGTCAATGGGGTCTATTGAGTCAATGGGGGCAATGGGGTCAATGGGGCCAGTGGGGACACTATGGGGTCAATGGGGCCAGTGGGGACACTATGGGGTCAATGGTGTCAATGGGGACACTATGGGGTCAATGGGGTCTATTGAGTCAATGGGGGCAATGGGGTCAATGGGGCCAGTGGGGACACTATGGGGTCAATGGGGCCAGTGGGGACACAATGGGGTCAATGGGGTCAGTGGGGTCACTATGGGGTCAATGGTGTCAATGGGGACACTATGGGGTCAATGGGGTCTATGGGGTCTATGGGGGCAATGGCGTCAATGGGGCCCAATATGGCCCAATATGGCACAGTGCTCCAAGTATAACCCAGTATGGACCAGTGTCCTCCCAGAATGGCCCAGTATGGCCCAGAATAGCCCAGAATGGACCAGTATGGCCCAGTATAGCCCAGTATGGACCAGTATGACCCAGTATAACCCAATATGGACCGGTATAACCCAGTATGGACCAATTTGGCCCATTGTAACCCAGTATGGCCCAGTTACTTCCCAGTATGGACCAGTATGGACCAGTATGGACCAGTATGGACCAGTATAACCCAGTATGGACCAGTATGGCCCAGTATGGACCAGTATGGACCAGTATAACCCAGTATAACCCAGTATGGCCCAGTATGGATGAGTATAAACCAGTATAGCCCAGTATGGACCAGTATGGACCAGTATAACCCAGTATGGCCCAGAATAACCCAGTATAACCCAGTATGGACCAGTATGGGCCAGTATAACCCAGTATAACCCAGTATGGACCAGTATAACCCAGTATAAGCCAGTATGGACCAGTATGGGCCAGTATAACCCAGTATAACCCAGTATGGACCAGTATAACCCAGTATAACCCAGTATGGACCAGTTCTGGTTCTGGTCCGGTTCTGGTTCTGATCCCATTGGGTCCAATTGGCCCCATTCTGGTTCTGATCCGGTTCTGGTTCGGTTCTGGTTCCGGTTCTGGTTCCGGTCCGGTTCCGGTCCCATTGGGTCCAATTGACCCCATTACTTCCATCCACCCATTGCCCCATTGATGCCTTAGTGACCCCATATCCCCCTTCAGGTTCTGGTTCTGGTTCTGATCCGGTTCTGGGTCCGGTTCTGGTTCGGTTCCGGTTCCGGTTCTGGTTCTGGTCCGGTTCTGGTCCCATTGGGTCCAATTGGCCCCATTACTTCCATTCACCCATTGCCTCATTGATGCCTTAGTGACCCCATATCCCCCTTCAGGTTCTGATCCGGTTCTGGGTCCGGTTCTGGTTCCGGTCCAATTCCGATCCCATTGAATCCAATTGAGCCCATTAGTCCAATGACTTTTATTCACCCCATAGACCCCATTGACTTCCATTGACCCCATGCAGTTCCCATTGCCCCATTGATGCCTTAGTGACCCCATATCCCCCTCCAGGTTCTGGTTCCGGTTCTGGTCCGGTTCCAGGTCCGGTTCTGTTCCGATTCCGGTCCGGTTCCGGTTCTGGTCCGGTTCTGGTTCCGGTCCGGTTCTGGTCCCATTGGGTCCAATTGGCCCCATTACTTCCATTCACCCATTGCCCCATTGATGCCTTAGTGACCCCATATCCCCCTTCAGGTTCTGGTTCTGGTTCTGGTTCCGGTTCTGGTTCCGGTCCGGTTCCGATCCCATTGAATCCAATTGAGCCCATTAATCCAATATGTTTTATTCACCCATAGACCCCATTGACTTCCATTGACCCCATGCAGTTTCCATTGCCCCATTGATGCCTTAGTGACCCCATATCCCCCTCCAGGTTCTGGTTCTGGTTCTGGTCCGGTTCCAGGTCCGGTTCTGGTCTGATTCCGGTCCGGTTCCGGTTCTGGTCCGGTTCTGGTTCCGGTCCGGTTCCGATCCCATTGGGTCCAATTGACCCCATTACTTCCATCCACCCATTGCCCCATTGATGCCTTAGTGACCCCATATCCCCCTTCAGGTTCTGGTTCTGGTTCTGATCCGGTTCTGGTTCCGGTTCCGGTCCGGTTCTAGGTCCGGTTCTGATCCGGTTCTGGGTCCGGTTCTGGTTCCAGTCCGGTTCCGGTTCTGGTTCCGGTCCGGTTCTGGTCCCATTGGGTCCAATTGGCCCCATTACTTCCATTCACCCATTGCCCCATTGATTCCTTAGTGACCCCATATCTCCCTTCAGGTTCTGGGTCTGGTTCTGGTTCCGGTTCTGGGTCCGGTTCTGGTTCCGGTCCGGTTCCGATCCCATTGAATCCAATTGAGCCCATTAATCCAATGACTTTTATTCACCCCATTGACCCCATTGACTTCCATTGACCCCATGCAGTTCCCATTGCCCCATTGATGCCTTAGTGACCCCATATCCCCCTCCAGGTTCTGGTTCTGGTTCTGGTTCCGGTTCCGGTCCGGTTGGGGTCACGCATGCAGGCAGCGGTTGAAGGCGTTATAGGCCGATTCCAGGTCGAACAGCATCTGTCGGACCTGGTTGTCGTCCAGTTCATCTGATGCCGACATGGAGCTCAACGTCTGCAGCCTGTGGGTCGGAACCAGAACCAGAACATTAAGAACCCCATAAGGAACACATAGGAGATCATAAGGACCCCATAAGAACCTATAAAGACCCCATAAGGACCCCATAAAGCCTCATAGGCCCCATTAGGCCTCACTAGGCCTCAGTAGGCCACACAGGCCTCATAGGCCCCATAGATCGCATAAATACCCCATAAAACCCCATAAGGACCCCATAAGACCCTATAAGGACCCCATAAGATCCCATAAGGACCCCATAAGACCCCATAAGATCCCATAAGGACCCCATAGGACCCCATAAGGCCTCATAGGCCCCATTAGGCCTCACTAGGCCTCAGTAGGCCACACAGGCCTCATAGGCCCCATAGATCGCATAAATACCCCATAAAACCCCATAAGGACCCCATAAGACCCCATAAGGACCCCAAAAGATCCCATAGAGGCCTCATAACAACCCCATAAGGCCCCGTAAGATCCCATAAGGACCCCATAATACCCTATAAGGCAGCATAGGCCCCATTAGGCCTCAGTAGGCCGCATAGGCCCCATTAGGCCTCGTTAGGCCCCATAAGACCCCATAACGACCTCATAAGACCCCATAAGATCCCATAAGGACCCCTATAAGGCCCCATTAGGCCCCATAAAGACCCCATAAGACCCCATAATAACCCCATAGGACCTCATAGGACCCCATTAGGCCTCATAGGCCCCAGTAGGCCTCACTAGGCCTCAGTAGGTCGCATAGACCTCATAGGCCCTGTAATACCCCAGAATGACCCCAGAAGACCCCATAAGGACCCCATGAAGACCCCATAAGGAACCCATAAAGACCCCATAAGATCCCATAAGAAACCCATAAAGACCCCATAATACCCCATAGGCCACATAGGCCCCATTAGGCCTCATAGGCCTCACTAGGCTGCAGTAGGCCGCATAGGCCCCATAAGACCCCATAAAAACCCCATAATGATCCTATAAGACCCCGTAAGACCCTATAAGGACCCCATAAGACCCCATAAAACCCCATAAGGCCCCATAAGTGCCCCATAAGGCCCCATAAGTGCCCCACAGGCTTCATAGGCCTCATTAGGCCTCACTAGGCCGCAATAGGCCGCATAGGCCCCATAAGACCCCATAAAAACCCCATAAGGCCCCATAAGTGCCCCATAAGGCCCCATAGGCTACATAGGCCTCAGTAGGCCTCACTAGGCCCCATTAGGCCTCATTAGGCCCCATTAGGCCCCGTAGGCCGCATAGGCCCCATAAGACCCCATAATGACCCCATAAGACCCCATAAGGACCCCATAAAAACCCCATAAGGACCCCATATGACATCATAAGACCCCATAAGGACCAAATATGACACCTTAAGGACCTCATAAGACCCCATAAGGACCCCATAAAACCCCATAAGGACCCCATATGACACCATAAGAACCTCGTAAGACCCCATAAGCACCCATAGGCTGCATAGGCCTCACAGGCCTCAGTAGGCCGCATAGGCCGCATTAGGCCTCGTTAGTCCCCATAAGACCCTATAAGGACCCCATAAAGACCCCATAAGACTCCATAAGGACACCATAAGAATCCATAAGGACACCATAAGAATCCATAAGGACCCCATAACAGCCCCAGAAGACCCCATAAGGACTCCATAACAACCCTATATGACCCCATAAGGCCCCATTAGGCCTCATTAGGCCCCACTAGGCCCCATTAGGCCTCAGTAGACCACACAGGCCTCATTAGGCCCCACATACCCCATAAAGACCCCATAAGGACCCCATAAGACCCTACAAGGACCCCATAAGACCCCATAAAGACCCTACAAGACCCCTAAGGCCTCATAGGCCGCATAGGCCCCATTAGGCCTCATTAGGCCTCAGTAGGGCCCATTAGGCCTCATTAGACCTCATAGGCCCCATTAAAACCCCATAATGATCCTATAAGACCCCATAAGGACCCCATAAGATCCTATAAAACCCCATAAGGACCCCATAGGCTTCAAAGGCCTCATTAGGCCTCACTAGGCCGCAATAGGCCCCACAAGACTCCATAAAAACCCCATAATGATCCTATAAGACCCCATAAGACCCCATAAGGACCCCATAAGACCGCATAAAACCCCATAAGGACCCCATAAGACCCCATAAAGACCCTACAAGACCCCTAAGGCCTCATAGGCCCCATTCGGCCTCAGTAGGCCTCACTAGGCTGCAGTAGGCTGCATAGGCCCCACAACAGCCCATAAAAACCCCATAATGATCCTATAAGACCCCATAAGACCCCATAAAACCCCATAAGAATCCCATAAGACCCCATAAAGACCCTACAAGACCCCTAAGGCCTCATAGGCCCCATTCGGCCTCAGTAGGCCTCACTAGGCTGCAGTAGGCCGCATAAGCCCCACAACAGCCCATAAAAACCCCATAATGATCCTATAAGACCCCATAAGACCCCATAAAACCCCATAAGGACCCCATAAGACCCCATAAAGACCCTACAAGACCCCTAAGGCCTCATAGGCCCCATTAGGCCTCAGTAGGCCTCACTAGGCTGCAGTAGGCCGCATAAGCCCCACAACAGCCCATAAAAACCCCATAATGATCCTATAAGACCCCATAAGACCCCATAAAACCCCATAAGGACCCCATAAGACCCCATAAAGACCCTACAAGACCCCTAAGGCCTCATAGGCCCCATTAGGCCTCAGTAGGCCTCACTAGGCTGCAGTAGGCCGCTTAAGCCCTACAACAGCCCATAAAAACCCCATAATGATCCTATAAGACCCCATAAGGACCCCATAAAACCCCATAAGGACCCCATAAGACCCCATAAAGACCCCTAAGGCCTCATAGGCCGCATAGGCCCCATTAGGCCTCATTAGGCCTCAGTAGGGCCCATTAGGCCTCATTAGACCTCATAGGCCCCATTAAAACCCCATAATGATCCTATAAGACCCCGTAAGGTCCACATAAGATCCTATAAAACCCCATAAGGACCCCATAGGCTTCAAAGGCCTCATTAGGCCTCACTAGGCCGCAATAGGCCCCACAAGACTCCATAAAAACCCCATAATGATCCTATAAGACCCATTAAGACCCCATAAGGACCCCATAAGACCGCATAAAACCCCATAAGGACCCCATAAGACCCCATAAAGACCCTACAAGACCCCTAAGGCCTCATAGGCCCCATTCAGCCTCAGTAGGCCTCACTAGGCTGCAGTAGGCTGCATAGGCCCCAGAACAGCCCATAAAAACCCCATAATGATCCTATAAGACCCCATAAGACCCCATAAGACCCCATAAGGACCCCATAAAACCCCATAAGGACCCCATAAGACCCCATAAAGACCCTACAAGACCCCGAAGGCCTCATAGGCCCCATTAGGCCTCAGTAGGCCTCACTAGGCTGCAGTAGGCCGCATAAGCCCCACAACAGCCCATAAAAACCCCATAATGATCCTATAAGACCCCATAAGACCCCATAAGGACCCCATAAAACCCCATAAGGACCCCATAAGACCCCATAAAGACCCTACAAGACCCCTAAGGCCTCATAGGCCCCATTCGGCCTCAGTAGGCCTCACTAGGCTGCAGTAGGCCGCATAAGCCCCACAACAGCCCATAAAAACCCCATAATGATCCTATAAGACCCCATAAGACCCCATAAAACCCCATAAGGACCCCATAAGACCCCATAAAGACCCTACAAGACCCCTAAGGCCTCATAGGCCGCATAGGCCCCATTAGGCCTCATTAGGCCTCAGTAGGGCCCATTAGGCCTCATTAGACCTCATAGGCCCCATTAAAACCCCATAATGATCCTATAAGACCCCGTAAGGTCCCCATAAGATCCTATAAAACCCCATAAGGACCCCATAGGCTTCAAAGGCCTCATTAGGCCTCACTAGGCCGCAATAGGCCCCACAAGACTCCATAAAAACCCCATAATGATCCTATAAGACCCCATAAGACCCCATAAGGACCCCATAAGACCGCATAAAACCCCATAAGGACCCCATAAGACCCCATAAAGACCCTACAAGACCCCTAAGGCCTCATAGGCCCCATTAGGCCTCAGTAGGCCTCACTAGGCCGCAGTAGGCTGCATAGGCCCCACAACAGCCCATAAAAACCCCATAATGATCCTATAAGACCCCATAAGACCCCATAAAACCCCATAAGGACCCCATAAGACCCCATAAAGACCCTACAAGACCCCGAAGGCCTCATAGGCCCCATTAGGCCTCAGTAGGCCTCACTAGGCTGCAGTAGGCCGCATAAGCCCCACAACAGCCCATAAAAACCCCATAATGATCCTATAAGACCCCATAAGACCCCATAAGGACCCCATAAAACCCCATAAGACCCCATAAAGACCCTACAAGACCCCTAAGGCCTCATAGGCCCCATTAGGCCTCAGTAGGCCTCACTAGGCTGCAGTAGGCCGCATAAGCCCCACAACAGCCCATAAAAACCCCATAATGATCCTATAAGACCCCATAAGACCCCATAAAACCCCATAAGGACCCCATAAGACCCCATAAAGACCCTACAAGACCCCTAAGGCCTCATAGGCCCCATTAGGCCTCAGTAGGCCTCACTAGGCTGCAGTAGGCCGCATAAGCCCTACAACAGCCCATAAAAACCCCATAATGATCCTATAAGACCCCATAAGGACCCCATAAAACCCCATAAGGACCCCATAAGACCCCATAAAGACCCTACAAGACCCCTAAGGCCTCATAGGCCCCATTAGGCCTCAGTAGGCCTCACTAGGCTGCAGTAGGCCGCATAAGCCCTACAACAGCCCATAAAAACCCCATAATGATCCTATAAGACCCCATAAGGACCCCATAAAACCCCATAAGGACCCCATAAGACCCCATAAAGACCCTACAAGACCCCTAAGGCCTCATAGGCCGCATAGGCCCCATTAGGCCTCATTAGGCCTCAGTAGGGCCCATTAGGCCTCATTAGACCTCATAGGCCCCATTAAAACCCCATAATGATCCTATAAGACCCCATAAGGACCCCATAAGATCCTATAAAACCCCATAAGGACCCCATAGGCTTCAAAGGCCTCATTAGGCCTCACTAGGCCGCAATAGGCCCCACAAGACTCCATAAAAACCCCATAATGATCCTATAAGACCCCATAAGACCCCATAAGGACCCCATAAGACCGCATAAAACCCCATAAGGACCCCATAAGACCCCATAAAGACCCTACAAGACCCCTAAGGCCTCATAGGCCCCATTCGGCCTCAGTAGGCCTCACTAGGCTGCAGTAGGCTGCATAGGCCCCACAACAGCCCATAAAAACCCCATAATGATCCTATAAGACCCCATAAGACCCCATAAAACCCCATAAGGACCCCATAAGACCCCATAAAGACCCTACAAGACCCCTAAGGCCTCATAGGCCCCATTCGGCCTCAGTAGGCCTCACTAGGCTGCAGTAGGCTGCATAGGCCCCACAACAGCCCATAAAAACCCCATAATGATCCTATAAGACCCCATAAGACCCCATAAGACCCCATAAGGACCCCATAAAACCCCATAAGGACCCCATAAGACCCCATAAAGACCCTACAAGACCCCTAAGGCCTCATAGGCCCCATTCGGCCTCAGTAGGCCTCACTAGGCTGCAGTAGGCCGCATAAGCCCCACAACAGCCCATAAAAACCCCATAATGATCCTATAAGACCCCATAAGACCCCATAAGGACCCCATAAGACCGCATAAAACCCCATAAGGACCCCATAAGACCCCATAAAGACCCTACAAGACCCCTAAGGCCTCATAGGCCCCATTAGGCCTCAGTAGGCCTCACTAGGCTGCAGTAGGCCGCATAAGCCCTACAACAGCCCATAAAAACCCCATAATGATCCTATAAGACCCCATAAGGACCCCATAAAACCCCATAAGGACCCCATAAGACCCCATAAAGACCCTACAAGACCCCGAAGGCCTCATAGGCCCCATTAGGCCTCAGTAGGCCTCACTAGGCTGCAGTAGGCCGCATAAGCCCCACAACAGCCCATAAAAACCCCATAATGATCCTATAAGACCCCATAAGGACCCCATAAAACCCCATAAGGACCCCATAAGACCCCAGAAAGACCCTACAAGACCCCTAAGGCCTCACAGGCCGCATAGGCCCCATTAGGCCTCATAGGCCGCATAAACCCCACAAGACCCCATAAAAACCCCATAAAAACCCTAAAAGGACCCCATAAAAACCCCATAAGGACCCCATAAGGCCCTATAGACCCTATATGTACCAGTGCAGGATGTGATGGCGGCCCTCGAAGTCGCTGGGCAGGGCGCTCATCCGGTTCATGGTCTCCAGCAGCTCCCGAAGGTCGGGTTGGATCTATGGGGTCAAAGGGGTTATATGGGATTATATGGGGTTATATGGGGTTATATGGGGTTATATGGGGTTATATGGGGTTATATGGGGTTATATGGGGTTATATGGGGCTATATGGGGTTATATGGGGTTATATGGGGTTATATGGGGCTATATGGGGTTATATGGGGTTATATGGGGTTATATGGGGTTATATGGGGGTATATGGGGGTATATGGGGTTATATGGGGTTATATGGGGTTATATGGGGGTATATGGGGTTATATGGGGTCTATGGGATCATATGGGGTTTCTATGGGGTTATATGAAGTTTATGGGGTTATATAGGGGTTATATAGGGGTATATGGGGTCAAAGGGGTTATATGGGGTTGTTATGGGGTCCTTATAGGGTTTTTGTGGGGTCTTATGGGGTTATATGGGATCCTTATGGGGTTATATGGGGTTATATGGAAGGATATGGGGTTATATGGGGTTTCTATGGGGTTATATGGGGTTATATGGGATTATATGGGGTTATATGGGGTTATATGGGGTTATATGGGGTTATATGGGGTTATATGGGGTTATATGGGGTTTCTATGGGGTTATATGAAGTTTATGGGGTTATATAGGGGTTATATAGGGGTATATGGGGTCAAAGAGGTTATATGGGGTTGTTATGGGGTCCTTATAGGGTTTTTGTGGGGTCTTATGGGGTTATATGGGATCCTTATGGGGTTATATGGGGTTATATGGGGTCATATGGGGTTATATGGGGTTTATATGGGGTCATATGGGGTTATATGGGGTTATGGAGTTATATGGGGTTATGTGGGGTTATATGGGGTTATATGAGGTTATATGGGGTCAAAGGGGTTATATGGGGTTATATGGGATCCTTATACGGTTTTCGTGGGGTCTTATAGGGTTATATGGGTTATGGGGTCCCTATAGGGTTATATGGGGTTATATGGAGTTATGGGGTTATATGGGGTTTCTGTTGGGGTTATGGGGTCTTATGGGATTTCTATCGAGTCCTATAGGGCCTATGGGGTCCCTATGGGGTCTATGGGGTCATATGGGCTTATGGGGCTTACAGGGTTATGGGGTTTCTATTAGGGTTATGGGGTCTCTATGGGGTCATATGGGGTTCTATGGGGTATATGGGGTTCTATGGGGTTATATAGGTTTATATGGGGTTCTATGGGGTCTATGGGGTCTATGGGGTTCTATGGGGTTATATAGCATTATATGGGGTTATATAGGGTCATATGGGGTTATATAGGGTCATATGGGGTTATATGGGTTTATATGGGGTCTTTATGGGGTCTATGGGGTTATATGGAGTTTTATGGGGTTCTATGGGGTTATATAGGTTTATATGGGATTATATGGGGTCATTGGGGTTTATGGGGTCTATGGGGTCCCGACCTCATCCATGGCGCGGATCTCCAGGCGCAGTTTGTCCATAATAGTGATGAACAGCTGGAAAACAGGGGGGGGAAGAAACTCAGTGCCCCCAATAACCCCATATCCCACCCCATAACCCCCGAAACAACCCATATACCCCCTATAATCCCATATCCCATCCCATATACCCCCTATAACGCCCTATCCGGCCCCATAACTCCATTAACACCCCATGTCCCCCACCCCATAAGCACATACCCAACCATATAATCCCATATAACCGCATATATCCCCGTATAACCCATATCTCCCCATATAACCCCATATAACCCCATATCCCCCCATATAACCCCATATAACCCCATATAACCCCATAGATCCCATATAATCCCATATATCCCCATATAACCCCATATATCCCATATAACCCCATATAACCCCATATAATCCCATATAACCCCATATAACCCATATAACCCCATATAACCCCATATAACCCCATATAACCCCATATAATCCCATATAACCCCATATAACCCCATATAACCCCATATAACCCCATATATCCCCATATAATCCCATATAACCCCATATAACCCCATATAACCCATATAACCCCATATAACCCCATATAATCCCATATAACCCCATATAATCCCATATAACCCCATATAACCCCATATAACCCCATATATCCCCATATAAACCCATATAACCCCATATAACCCCGTATAACCCCATAGATCCCATATAACCCCATATAACCCCATATCCCCCCATATAACCCCATATAATCCCATATAACCCCATATAACCCCATATAACCCCATAGATCCCATATAACCCCATATAACCCCATATAACCCCATATAACCCCATATAACCCCATAGATCCCATATAACCCCATATAACCCCATAGATCCCATATAACCCCATATAACCCCATAGATCCCATATAACCCCATATAACCCCATATATCCCATATAACCCCATATAACCCCATAGATCCCATATAACCCCATATAACCCCATATAACCCCATATAACCCCATATAATCCCATATAACCCCATATAACCCCATATAATCCCATATAACCCCATATAACCCCATATAACCCCATATAACCCCATATAACCCCATATAATCCCATATAACCCCATATAACCCCATATAACCCCATATAATCCCATATAACCCCATATAACCCCATATACCCCCATATCCCCCCATATAACCCCATATAACCCCATATAACCCCATATAACCCCATATAACCCCATATATCCCATATAACCCCATATAACCCCATATAACCCCATAGATCCCATATAACCCCATATAACCCCATATAACCCCATATAACCCATATAACCCCATATAACCCCATATAACCCATATAACCCCATATAACCCCATAGATCCCATATAACCCCATATAACCCATATAACCCCATATAACCCATATAACCCATATAACCCCATATAACCCCATAAATCCCATATAACCCCATATAACCCCATATAACCCCATATAACCCCATATAACCCCATATAATCCCATATAACCCCATATAACCCCATATAGCCCCATATAACCCCATAAATCCCATATAACCCCATATAACCCCATATAACCCCATATAACCCCATATAACCCCATATAACCCCATATAACCCCATATAACCCCATAAATCCCATATAACCCCATATAACCCCATATAACCCCATATAACCCCATATAACCCCATATAACCCCATATAACCCCATATAACCCCATATAGCCCCATATAACCCCATAAATCCCATATAACCCCATATAACCCCATATAACCCCATATAACCCATATAACCCCATATAACCCCATATAACCCCATATAACCCCATAAATCCCATATAACCCCATATAACCCCATATAACCCCATATAATCCCATATAACCCCATATAATCCCATATAACCCCATACAACCCATATAACCCCATATAACCCATATAACCCCATATAACCCCATATAACCCCATATAATCCCATATAACCCCATATAACCCCATATAACCCATATAACCCCATAGATCCCATATAACCCCATATAATCCCATATAACCCTATAGATCCCATATAACACTCACTGACACTATATCCGCTATACAGCGGTTCAGGTTCCCTTTATCATCCCGCATCGTGATTGGTCGATCCTCGCGGATCCGCTCCATGGCCAGGGGACAGTCCAGCTATAGGGCACCCCATAGAAACCCCATAAAGACCCATAGAAACCCCATAGAGACCCATAGAAACCCACTGAGACCCATAGAAACCCCATAAAACCCCATAGAGACCCATAGAAACCCCATAAAGACCCATAGAAACCCATAGAGACCCATAGAAACCCCATAGAGACCCATAGAAACCCCATAGAGACCCATAGAAACCCATAGAGATACATTGAAACCCCATAGAGGTACATTGGGACCCATAGAGACCCATAGGGACCCATAGAGATACATTGGGACACATAGAGACCCATAGAAACCCCATAGAGATACATTGGGACCCATAGAGACCCATAGGGACCCATAGGGACCCATAGAGATACATTGGGACCCCATAAAAACCCATAAAGACCCATAGAGACGCCATAGAAACCCCATAGAAACCCCATAGAGATACATTGGGACCCCATAGAGACCCATAGGGACCCACAGAGACCCACAGAGACCCATAGGGACCCATAGAGACCCATAGAGACCCATACGGACCCATAGAGACCCATAGGGACCCATAGGGACCCATAGAGACCCATACGGACCCATAGAGACCCATAGAGACCCATAGGGACCCATAGGGACCCACAGAGACCCATAGGGACACATAGGGACACATAGGGACCCATAGAGACCCATAGGGACCCATAGAGACCCATAGGGACCCACAGAGACCCACAGAGACCCATAGAGACCCATAGGGACCCATAGGGACCCATAGGGACCCATAGGGACCCATAGGGACCCATAGAGACCCATAGGGACCCATACGGACCCATAGAGACCCATACGGACCCATAGAGACCCATAGGGACCCACAGAGACCCACAGAGACCCATAGGGACCCATAGGGACCCATAGGGACCCATAGAGACCCATAGGGACCCATAGAGACCCATAGAGACCCATAGGGACCCATAGAGACCCATAGAGACCCATAGGGACCCACAGAGACCCATAGAGACCCAGAGGGACCCATAGAAACCCATAGAGACCCATAGGGACCCATAGAGACCCATAGAAACCCATAGGGACCCATAGGGACCCATAGAGACCCATAGAGACCCATAGAGACCCATAGAGACCCATAGGGACCCATAGGGACCCATAGAGACCCATAGAGACCCATAGGGACCCATAGAGACCCATAGAGACCCATAGGGACCCACAGAGACCCATAGAGACCCAGAGGGACCCATAGAAACCCATAGAGACCCATAGGGACCCATAGAGACCCATAGAAACCCATAGGGACCCATAGGGACCCATAGAGACCCATAGAGACCCATAGGGACCCATAGAGACCCATAGAGACCCATAGAGACCCATAGGGACCCATAGGGACCCATAGGGACCCGTAGAGACCCATAGGGACCCATAGAGACCCATAGAGATACATAGGGACCCGTAGAGACCCATAACCCCCCATATAGACCCACAGGGACCCACAGGGACCCATAGGGACCCCATAGAGACCCATAGGGACCCATAGAGACCCATAGGGACCCATAGGGACCCATAGGGACCCATAGGGACCCATAGAGACCCATAGGGACCCATAGAGACCCATAGAGACCCACAGGGACCCATAGGGACCCACAGGGACCCATAGGGACCCACAGTGACCCCATAGAGACCCATAGGGACCCATAGGGACCCATAGAGACCCATACGGACCCATAGAGACCCACAGGGACCCATAGGGACCCACAGTGACCCCATAGGGACCCATAGAGACACATAGAGACCCATAGGGACCCATAGAGACCCATAGGGACCCATAGGGACCCGTAGAGACCCATAACCCCCCATATAGACCCATAGGGACCCATATGGCCCCATAGAGACCCATAACCCCCCATAGGGACCCATAGAGACTCATAGCGACCCGTAGGGACCCATAGAAACCCCATAGAGACCCATAGGGACCCATAGAGACCCGTAGAGACCCCATAGGGACCCATAGAGACCCCATAGGGACCCATAGAGACCCATAGAGACCCATAGGGACCCATAGGGACCAATAGAGACCCCATAGGGACCCCATAGGGACCCACAGAGACCCATAGAGACCCATAGGGACCCATAGAGACCCATAGAGACCCATAGAGACCTATAGGGACCCATAGAGACCCATAGAGACCCATAGTGACACATAGAGACCCTATAGGGCCCCATAACCCCCCCACAGAGACCCATAGGGACCTACAGAGACCCATAGAGACCCATTACCCCCCACAGAGACCTATAGAGACCCATAGCCCCCCCATAGCGCTCCATAGGGACCCATACAGCCCTATTACAGCCCCATACAGCCCTATAGAGACCCATAGAGAACCATAGGGACCCATAGGGACCCATAACCCCCCATAGCGACCCATAGGGACAAATACAGCCCTATTACAGCCCCATAACCGCCCCATAACCCCTCAAAGCCCCCATAGACCCCCATAGCAGCCCTATACAGCCCTATTACAGCCCCATACAGCCCCATAGAGACCTATAGGGACCCATAGAGACCCATACGGACACATAGAGAACCATAGAGACCCATAACCCCCCATAGAGACCCATAGGGACCCACAGAAACCCCATAGTGCCCCATAGCCCCCCCATAGCGACCAATAGAGACCCATAACCCACCATAGGGACCCATAGAGACCCATAGCCCCCCATAGGGCCCCATAGGGAGCCATAACCCCCCATAACCCCCCCATAGACTCCCATAGGGCCCCATAGCCCCCCATAGGGACCCATAGGGCCCCATAACCCCCCATAGGGCCCCACAGGACCCCATATAACCCCATAGGGACCCACAGAGACCCATAGGGACCCATAACCCCCCATAGAAACCCATAGAGCCCTATAGTGCCCCATAGGGACCCCATAGAGACCCATAACCCCCCATAGAAACCCATAGAGCCCTATAGTGCCCCATAGGGACCCCATAGAGACCCATAGAGACCCATAACCCCCCATAGAAACCCATAGAGCCCTATAGGGCCCCATAGGGACCCCATAGAGACCCATAACCCCCCATAGAAACCCATAGAGCCCTATAGGGCCCCATAGGGACCCCATAGAGACCCATAGAGACCCATAACCCCCCATAGAAACCCATAGAGCCCTATAGGGCCCCATAGGGACCCCATAGAGACCCATAGAGACCCATAACCCCCCATAGAAACCCATAGAGCCCTATAGGGCCCCATAGGGACCCCATAGAGACCCATAGAGACCCATAACCCCCCATAGAAACCCATAGAGCCCTATAGGGCCCCATAGGGACCCCATAGAAACCCATAGGGATCCATAGGGCCCCATAGGACCCCATATAACCCCATAGGACCCCATACGACCCCATAACCCCCCCATAGGGACCCATAGGGACCCATAGCACCCATAACCCCCCATAGTGACCCATAGCCCCCCATATGACCCCATAGGACCCCATAGGGACCCATAACCCCCCCATAGACTCCCATAGGGACCCATAGCCCCCCATAGTGACCCATAGCCCCCCATATGACCTCATAGGACCCCATAGGGACCCATAACCCCCCCATAGACTCCCATAGGGACCCATATGGCCCCATAGAGACCCATAACCCCCCATAGTGACTCATAGGAACCCATAACCCCCCATAGAGACCCATAGGGCCCGATAGGGTCCCATATGGCCCCATAGAGACCCATAACCCCCCATAGGGACCCATAGAGACCCATAGCACCCCATAACCCCACATAGGGACCTATAGCGCCCCATAAGCCCCCCATAGACTCCCATATGGACCTATAGCCCCCCATAGGGACCAATAGAGACCCATAGGGACCCATAACCCCCCATAGAGACCCATAGCCCCCCATAGAGACCCATAGGGACCCATATGGCCCCATAGAGACCCATAACCCCCCATAGGGACCCATAGAGACCCATAGCACCCCATAACCCCACATAGGGACCTATAGCGCCCCATAACCCCCCCATAGACTCCCATATGGACCTATAGCCCCCCATAGGGACCAATAGAGACCCATAGGGACCCATAACCCCCCATAGAGACCCATAGGGACCCACAGAAACCCCATAGTGCCCCATAGCCCCCCCATAGCGACCAATAGAGACCCATAACCCACCATAGGGACCCATAGAGACCCATAGCCCCCCATAGGGCCCCATAGGGAGCCATAGAGACCCATAACCCCCCATAGGGCCCCATAGGGGCCCATAGCGCCCCATAACCCCCCCACAGGGACCATAGAGACCCATAGCCCCCCATAGGGACCCATAGGGCCCCATAGCGCCCCATAGGGCCCCAAATCCCCCCATAGCCCCCCATATGACCCCATAGCGCCCCATAACCCCCCCATAGGTACCCATAGTGACCCATAGAGACCTATAGGGACCCATAGAGACCCACAACCCCCCCATAGGGACCCATAGAAACCCATAACACCCCATAGGACCCCATATGGCCCCATAGAAACCCATAACCCCCCATAGCGCCCCATAGAGACCCATAGGGCCCCATAACCCCCCATAGGGACCCACTGAGACCCATAGAGACCCATAGCCCCCCCATAGCGACCCAAAGGCACCCATAGAGACCCACAGAGACCCATAGGGACCCATAGAGACCCATAACGACCCATAGGGACCAATAGAGACCCATAGCGACCCATAGGGACCCATAGAGACCCATAGCGACCAATAGAGACCCATAGAGACCCATAGGGCCCCATAACCCCCCATAGGGACCCATAGAGACCCATAAGGACCCATAGCCCCCCCATAGGGACCCGTAGGGCCCCATAACCCCCCATAGGGACCCATAGGACCCCATATAACCCCATAGGGACCCATAGAGACCCATAGGGACCCATAGCGCCCCATAATCCCACCATAGGGACCCATAGAGACCCATAGGGCCCCATAGTCCCCCCATAGGGACCAATAGAGACCCATAGGGACCCATAACCCCCCATAGAGACCCATAGGGCCCCATAGGGACCCACAGAGACCCATACATCCCCATAACCCCCATATCGCCCCATATGACCCCATAACCGACCCTAAACTTGCGGCAGAACTCGTCGATGTTGCTCAGTTCGGGTCCCTGAACTTGTTTCAACGCGGCCTTAAATTGAACCAGGAGCCGGGAACAGGCGGCCGTGTACCTATAAAGGGGGAAAGGGGGGGTTAATAGGGGCTTTAATGCATTGGGACCCATAGAGACACATAGGGACACATAGAGACACATAGGGACACATAGAGACACATAGAGAAACATAGGGACACATAGGGACCCATAGAGATACATTGAGACCCCATAGGGACCCATAGGGACACATAGAGACACATAGGGACCCATAGAGACACATAGAGACCCAGAGAGACCCATAGAGACCCATAGAGACACATAGGGACCCATAGAGACACATAGGGACCCATAGGGACACATAGGGACCCATAGGGACACATAGGGACCCATAGGGACCCATAGGGACACATAGGGACCCATAGAGCCCCATAGGGACCCATAGGGACCCATAGGGACCCACAGGGACCCCATAGAGACCCATAGAGACCCACAGGGACCCATAGAGACACATAGAGACCCATAGCGACCCATAGAGACCCCATAGAGACCCATAGGGACCCATAAAGACCCATAGGGACCCATAGAGACCCATAGAGACACATAGGGACCCACAGAGACCCCATAGAGACCCATAGAGACCCATAGAGACCCATACGGACCCATAAGGACCCACAGGGACCCATAGGGACCCATAGAGACCCATAGAGACCCATAGCGACCCATAGAGACCCCATAGAGACCCATAAGGACCCATAAAGACCCATAAGGACCCATAAAGACCCATAAGGACCCATAAAGACCCATAGAAACCCATGGGGGGGGGGGGGCACAATGCCAGCCCCACAGAGATGTGGGGCAGCCCCATATGTTATATGGGGTGGGGATCTTTAATAGGGGGGGGCGGGGGTCTTTAATAAGGGGGGGGTCTTTAATAGGGGGGGGCCCATAGGGATGTGGGGCGGCCCTATAAGTGATATGGGGTGGGGGTCTTTAATGGGGGGGGACCCCATAGGGATGTGGGGCGGCCCTATAAGTGCTATGGGGTGGGGGTCCTCACTCATTAGGGGACACGCAGTCTTTGATGTAGGCTTTCTCCAGGGCTTGTAGGGTCTTGACCACGGCGAAGAGCTCGGCCATATTGTCGTATCTATGGGGTTATATGGGGTTATATGGGGTTATATGGGGTTATATGGGGTTATATGGGGGGATATGGGGGGATATGGGGATATATGGGGTTATATGGGGTTATATGGGGGGATATGGGGGGATATGGGGTTATATGGGGTTATATGGGGGGATATGGGGTTATATGGGGTTATATGGGGTTATATGGGGTTATATGGGGTTATATGGGGTTATATGGGGGGATATGGGGTTATATGGGGGGATATGGGGGGATATGGGGTTATATGGGGGGATATGGGGTTATATGGGGGTATATGGGGGGATATGGGGTTATATGGGGGGATATGGGGTTATATGGGGTATATGGGTTATATGGGGTTATATGGGGAGCATATGGGGTTATATGGGGAGCATATGGGGTTATATGGGGGGATATGGGGGGATATGGGGTTATATGGGGTTATATGGGGTTATATGGGGGGATATGGGGGGATATGGGGGGATATGGGGGGATATGGGGATATATGGGGTTATATGGGGGGATATGGGTTATATGGGGTTATATGGGGTTATATGGGGTTATATGGGGTTATATGGGGGGATATGGGGGGATATGGGGTTATATGGGTTCTATGGGGTTATATGGGGTTCTATGGGGTTATATGGGGGGATATGGGGTTATATGGGGTTATATGGGGGGATATGGGGTTATATGGGGGTATATGGGGGGATATGGGGTTATATGGGGGGATATGGGGTTATATGGGGTTATATGGGGAGCATATGGGGTTATATGGGGTTATATGGGGTTATATGGGGGGATATGGGGGGATATGGGGATATATGGGGTTATATGGGGTTATATGGGGGGATATGGGGGGATATGGGGGGATATGGGGGGATATGGGGTTATATGGGGGGATATGGGGTTATATGGGGTTATATGGGGTTATATGTGGGGATATGGGGTTATATGGGGGGGATATGAGGGTATATGGGGAGATATGGGGTTATATAGGGGGATATGGGGTTATATGAGGAGATATGGGGTTATATGAGGGTATATGGGGTTATATGGGGGGACATGGGGGTATATGGGGGGATATGGGGGGATATGGGGGGGATATAGGGTTATAGGGGGGATATGGGGGTGTATGGGTCGGTATATGGGGGGATATGGGGGATCTATGGGGGGATATAGGGAGTACATGGGGTTATATGGTGGAGATATAAGGCTATATGGGGTCATATGGGGGGATATGGGGATGTATGGGGTTATATGGGAAGACATGGGGGGATATGGGGGGAATATGGGGTTATATGGGGGGATATAGGGGGGTATGGGGGGGTAAGTGGGGTGTATGGGTGGATATGGGGGGATATGGGGGTATATGGGGTGATATAGGGGGATATGGGGTTATAAGAGGTTATATGGGGTGATATGGGGTTATATGGGGTTATATGGGGAGATATAGGGGGGGATATGGGGGGATATGGGGGGATATAGGGGGATATGGGGGGATATGGGGTTATATGGGGTTATATGGGGGGATATGGGGGGATATGGGGGGATATGGGGTTATATGGGGTTATATGGGATTTATGGGGTTTTATGGGGTTATATGGGGTTATATGGGTTATATGGGGTTCAATGGGGTTCTATGGGGTTCTATGGGATTATATGGGGTTCTATGGGATCTATGGGGTTATATGGGGTTATATGGGGTTATATGGGGGGATATGGGGTTATATGGGGTTATATGGGTTATATGGGGTTATATGGGGTTATATGGTGTTATATGGGTTATATGGGGTTATATGGGGTTATATGGGGTTATATGGGGTTATATGGGTTATATGGGGTTATATGGGGGGATATGGGGTGATATAGGGGGATATGGGGTTATAAGAGGTTATATGGGGTTATATGGGGTTATATGGGGTTATATGGGGGTATATGGGGTTATATGGGGTTATATGGGGGTATATGGGGGGATATGGGGGGATATGGGGGGATATGGGGTTATATGGGGGTATATGGGGTTATATGGGGGTATATGGGGTTATATGGATTATATGGGTTTCTATGGGTTTCTATGGGGTTCTATGGGGTTCTATGGGGTTATATGGGGGATATAAGGGATATGGGGTTATATGGGGTTATATGGGATCTATGGGGTTATATGGGGTTCTATGGGGTTCTATGGGGTTCTATGGGGTTCTATGGGGTTCTATGGGGTTCTATGGGGGGTTATTTGGGGTTGGGGATCTCTCCCACCTCTCTCTTTCTCTGGCATTCTTATACAGCTTCACTTCCTAATAACACAACATAAAAGTGGGGGGGTCCCTTTAAATTAGGGACCCCCCATTAAACCCCCTCCCCACAATTCCCCATTGACCCCCATTACAGCCCCCCCCCCCCCCCCCTTAAAGGGACAGGACCCCATTTATTCCCCCCCCCCCTTCTTAAAGGGACAGGACCCCATTTATTCCCCCCCCCCCCCCCTCTTCTTAAAGGGACAGGACCCCATTTATTCCCCCCCCCCCCCCCCCCCCCCCCCCCTTCTTAAAGGGACAGGACCCCATTTATTCCCCCCCCCCTTCTTAAAGGGACAGGACCCCATTTATTCCCCCCCCCCTCTTAAAGGGACAGGACCCCATTTATTCCCCCCCTCTTCTTAAAGGGACAGGACCCCATTTATTCCCCCCCCCCTCTTAAAGGGACAGGACCCCATTTATCCCCCCCCCCTTCTTAAAGGGACAGGACCCCATTTATTCCCCCCCCCCTCTTAAAGGGACAGGACCCCATTTATTCCCCTCCCCCTCTTAAAGGGACAGGATCCCATTTATTCCCCCCCCCCCCCCTTCTTAAAGGGACAGGACCCCATTTATTCCCCCCCCCCTCTTAAAGGGACAGGACCCCATTTATTCCCCACCCCCCCCCCCCTTCTTAAAGGGACAGGACCCCATTTTAATCCCCTCCCCCCCTCCATATCTCACCTCATACAGCTCCGCTTTATTGGCCGGCCCTATAATATGGGAGGGGGGGTTAAAAACCCCATAAGAACCCCCCCCCCCCCCCCTCAATACCCCCCTATTAACCCCCCCACCCCCATAAACACACCCTATAACCCCATAAATGCCCCCTATTAACCCCCCACCCCATAGACCCCCATATTAACCCCCCCATAGACCCCCATATCAACCCCCCCACCCCACAGACCCCCATATTAACCCCCCCATAGACCCCCATATTAACCATCCCCACCCCATAGACCCCCATATTAAACCCCCCATAGATCCCCATATTAACCCCCCCCACCCCATAGACCCCAATATTAACCTCCATAAGACCCTATTAACCCCCATAAAACAATATTAACCCCATAGACCCCTATTAACCCCCATAGACCCCAATTAACCCCCACAGACCCCTATTAACCACCCTATACCCCTATTAAACCCCATAGACCCATGTTAACCCCCATAGACCCCATTACCCCCCTTAGACCCCAACTAACCCCCATAGACCCCTATAAACCCCCTTAGACCCCTATAAACCCCATAGACCCCTATTAACCCCATAGACCCCTATTAACCCCATAGACCCCTATTAACCCCCACAGACCCCTATTAACCCCCACAGACCCCTATTAACCCCCAAAGAACCCTATTAACCCCCCATAGACCCCTATTAACCCCATAGACCCCATTACCCCCATAGACCCCAACTAACCCCCATAGAACCCAACTAACCCCATAGACCCCTATTAACCCCCACAGACCCCTATTAACCCCATAGACCCCCATATTAACCCCCATAGACCCCTATTAACCCCCATAGACCCCCATATTAACCCCCCATAGACCCCTATTAACCCCATAGGCCCCCATTATATCCTATTACCCCCCATAGACCCCCATTATATCCTATTAACCCCATAGACCCCCATTATATCCCATAGACCCCCATTATATCCATTTAACCCCATAGACCCCCATTAAATCCTATTACCCCCCATAGACCCCCATTATATCCTATTAACCCCACAGACCCCCATTATATCCTATTAACCCCATTATATCCCATTAACCCACATTATATCCTATTACCCCCATAGACCCCCATTATATCCTATTAACCCCCATTATATCCTAGTAACCCCCATAGACCCCTATTAATCCCATAGACCCCCATTAAATCCTAATACCCCCCATAGACCCCCATTATATCCTATTAACCCCATTATATCCCATTAACCCCATAGACCCCCATTATATCCCATAGACCCCCATTAAAT